>NW_022725852.1:13063-21736 GCF_011630105.1 Anneissia japonica
TTTGTTATCCAATTGATCTCAATAGGATTTTTTCCAAAATTCCAATTGGAATATTTTTTTCTTAATTGGAACCAATTGGATCCAATTCATTCCAATTACAATCCAACTGACTCATATTGAATCCAATTTAATTTCCAATTGGAATGAATTGGTCATTTTCGTAAGGGAGGTTAAAGTCTTAAAACAATAATTTCGAATTAGGCCTAGTAAACAAATAATTGTAATTAAAGTTTAGGTTCCCATGAATGTCAGATGACGTATTCAATATGATGCTATATTTTGGGCTCTGACTTAATTTAACGATGGCCCTGTCAGTTGTAGTAATGACAATATTTGTGCTTTTTTAGTCATGTAGTAAAAATAGTACTATTATTTTCAGTGTACAAGATGAGAGTCGAGAAGAAGTTCAGCTCCTACTTTATTTTGTAACAGGCAACTCTATTTGTTTATATAGGCCTACTGGAAGATTAATTAAGGTAAAACAAGACAAAACTTCTTAATGTTTTATAAATTATAAATAAGCACAGTACATAATTCTTTGTAAATTACTTTATAGGCCTATATAATAGCTTGTTTTGTTTTATAATAATAAATGTGTTGAGTATATTGATATTGATTATGCGATGAGGTTTTTTTTTCGTCTTCTGGTGTGATTTAAACACGCCAATTCTCAGAAAATATTTTCCAATTTTATTATATTACCACCTTTTATTACATAGATCTTTTTCAAAACATAACTGCTTTTATAACATTATATAGACCCATTAAAAACAAAAACTGCTCAGGCTTCGGGGGCTTCGCCCCTGACCCCACCGGGGCCCTTAGGCAGTCTCCTGGACCCCACGCCCAGAGAACCCCCATTTGAAATGACCAGGCTACGGGCCTGCGGGTGGGTAAGGCCAACGATATGCTTAAAACGGTTGTTTCAGCCCTCACATAGATTATTGGTTCGATGAGAGCCATGCAAAGTTAGTTCATGTACATTCCAGCGGCATGGTTGAAATCTCGGCGGAATATGGCGAATACAGGGTTTTGCTGATTTTGTCGATGTCGCTGCTTGTAAATGCCGTTAACATATGTGGTGTCAAAGTAACTTAGCAACTCTTCTGCGCCTGCTGGTGCATTATCACGCAAAAGTTCAAAACCTTCTGTAACATCATCAACTGGTAAGAATGCCAATCCGTCAAGCATCCCACAGAAATGCTTGAAGAACAATACCGAGTTCTTGGATTTTGCGCCATGTTGACTGTGTCAGGTGGTAAAAACAGCCTTCTATTTCAACTCCATCTCCTAGTACCGATCTGACAGCTTGAATAACACTGAACTCAAAGTCCAACTTTATTTTAGCAGGATCAACTGGATATCCTAGTATGTCAGTTATTTGTGATGGCATTGAGCAGCTCCTCGTATGTTTCTTGTGATTTTCTTTGAAGACATGCATAGACAAGTGGCACAGAAACTTCGCCTATTGGTGCATAGATGACAAAGTTGTAGGAAGCCTGGTGGAGCCATTTTAAAGCATCCGTCCTTCTGCCATACGTCAGCATTAGACAATACTTTGAGGTGGTCATCAGTAGCAAACACGAAGATGCGGCTTTCAGTATCAGGGCCATTGTCATAGAGAAGTAACCGTTCGGAATCGTCACCTCTTGTTTTAGACCATTGTCCATCCATTTCAATTACAAGATCTCGTAGAGTATTAGGCTCGGAGGATATTCGTGTGTCCTCTGGTTGCGGATGGTTCGTTTGCAGGTTGACTCTTTTGGCATATATGCATTTTTGTTAACTGGTCTAATTCTTGTATAGACTGAGAAAATATCCTAGCTGGATTGTCATTGGTCTGAACCACTCTGTCCTTCATCACTACACGTGCCTTTGCTATATTAATAGCTATTTGGTCAGGTTCATGATTATGATCTGACGCAATATTTGGTTCTGTAATGTCAAGGTCTGTCATCAAACGAGATCTACATCCGTTCGTCCTTTCAATGCACCTCCAGAAGATCTATATGACTTGTAGTTGATTTTTGTACCGTGTACATAAAGCCTTCATGGCAGAGTTTACGTCCATTTTATTTGATAGTTGGTCCTGATGTGGTATGAGATGTATGTAGTTTTGTAATCTAATACTATGTGATTGTGTAAGTGACAACTAAAGCACAATTCAATTGGTCTATTTTTTTTTAAAGATTTTTTATTGGTTGAGAATCTATGCTGTAACCAATAAATAAAAGCCTTTTGTTTTAAAATGCCGTATAAACAACATTTCTGGAAGTCCAGGTGTTTTTGAAAATTATTTATCTCTTGTTTATTTGGGAATAATCATCTATTCTATGGAAATAAATACAGAGTACCTTCATTATATTTTAAGGTTTTAGTTTTGTTTATTTAGTTTTGTAATCGGAAACTACAGTTACACCTTATTTTACGGGAAACTTAACTTGTTTATTTGTTATTTAATTTGTTTTATGAAATGACAATATATAATAATGGCAATAAGTTGTGTTATAACACTGTAAATTACAATACAACTTTTAAAAAATGGTAACATTGCATGCGTTAAAAAAGGTGGTGTGAAATTAGGTTTAGAAACTTGTTAGTAGGAAAACATACATACAGTACAGTAAAATGTACAATAGTCGGCGAGTTCGTTATAACAAGGTATAAAAAAAAGTCTCGCCTTGGGTAGCATCTTTTTAAAGAAAATCATTAATTTCATTTAAAAAACACAAGTGACTGATTGATTAAATAATTTTATTTTAAATAAAAAATGATTATTTATTAATTGATTAAATAAATAAAAGCCACAAATAATAATTAATTTACTGAATTTCATTATGTAAAAAAAATATGTTTTAACATAGATTAAAAATATGTTATGCCTTACTTATTTTTAATCTATGGTCTTTTTAATTATTTTTTTTCATTTTTTTAATTGGAAATTCCGTAGTGCATAGTAAATTTGTGCAATTTTGTTTTATAGTTTGTTTTTGATTGATTAAATGATTTTATTTTAAATAAGAAATGATTATGTTATTAATTGATTAAATTAATAAAAACCACAAAATAATAATATGATTTACTGAATTACATTATGTAAACAAAATTATGTTTTAACATAGATTAAAAATATGTTATGCCTTACTTATTTTTAATCTATGGTCTTTTTGATTAATTTTTTTCATTTTTTTTATTGGAAATTCCTTAGTGCAGAGTAAATTTGTGCAATTTTGTTTTATATTTATCAAAACCCATTAGGTTTAATACAAAACAAAATTTGAATTTATACAGAAATAGTATCGAAAATGATCTCTGTTTCCGAAGGAAAAGCAAACGATCTAAACATACAAATAGGCAGAATGTATTTGTTTGGAAAATCCTAAATATGTGTTAACAGAATCCACTCTTTTGTGAAATAACAAGGTTTATAGGTGAAAATCGTAAATTTATAAATAAGATCAATTTATGTGAATTTTTTTTTAATTTCTCTAAAAGTATTTGTTTTTTAACGAATACAGCAGATGCAAATAATATACTAAGAGATTATCGGAAAACAATGGCCATTGAATAACATTATTTGATAGTAGAAATAAAAGTTTTAAAAACGTTATTCCATTAACAAAGTAGAGGAATGACATACATACAGTACTTCAACTACCAAAATATGCAACTCATAGACAACCACAAAATTCACTTTTATTAAATATCAAATAAATAATTTTACATGTTATAAACAAAGCAAATAAACAGTAGTTAAAGAATTGTGTGTTTGAATCACAAGTTAATGTATGGGAAAAGGGAGAGGCTTACTTTCTCGCAAAATTAGCAATAAATGTTCTGCTTAGAGTTACATCAAATAAGTATTTGTTAATCAAATATTGCTCTCAGTAAACTGAATAATTAGGAATACATTTATTTAAGCAACTTATTTAGTTGCATATTGTAGAAGTGGTTGGCGCATCGGTTATGGTTTGGACTTCCAACCTTGAGGTCGGGGGTTCGAAACTCTCGCTGTGCAAGTCGCTTGTGTCCTTGGGCAAGGCACTTTATCTACGGTTGTCTCTCTACCAGGTACCCACTTGTACAAAGTACAAGTGGGTACCTGGTAGGTTCAAACACAGCCTGGGCTGAATACAGCTGCAAAATTTTGGAATTCCCCTACGGGGCTTGAGTGTGTGTTCCATATGTGCTTGATCCAGTGATCCGGGGGTAATAATGTTCAAGCGCTTCGAGGTTGTGTCAACGTGAGGCGCTATATAAATCCAGAATTATTATTATTATTATTACTTGGTTTTTACTCCCCGCCAACTAAATCTAAGTGCCTACTACTGGCTCATAAACCGGTGGCCATAATTTTTTTTTTTGTCAATTTATTATTTTCAAATCTATACTAAATAATGTAAACTGAGATATATTAAATACATATGTTATGGCAATTATATGCTAAGAATTAAAATGGTGTGTAATTGTGAGGGTAGGGTAATTATGGTAGGATTAAATGGTATTGATAAATCCCACAAACCTTCCAAAACACACTGTAGAAAACCAAACAATTCAATTGTGATTGACTCACTTGGTATATCAATAAAAAAGTTAAATACTTTCATAAGAACCTATTTTTTGGTTAAAATGTTGATTTTTTTTGTGAAACAATACTTGCAAATACACCACAATCCTCCAATCACACTGCGAACCCCATCCAAACCCTTTAATTATGATTTTGGAACTCTCTTTTTCTTAAAAAAAATAATATTAATAATTTGATGTTCATATTCACCCATTGTTTGTGGGGTTTACCAATACCCGGATTGAATTTCTGGAAAATTGTGATTCCGCTTCCGTGAAATTGGCCACAAATAAATTATTTTAGTATTAATAAATGCATGATTTATGTTCATTTATTGTTTAGGTTGCGATTTTTTAACATTTAAATGGAAAAAAAAAAAAAAAGTGTTATTCATGGCTCTTTTTTTTTATCTTTGAATTTTTTATCATTGAATATGTAATTCCTGCAAAAGTAAAATGTAAATTACAATTTATTTGATGTTAGATTAAAAAAATGCATATAATGATTTAAAAAAAAATTTAATACAGAATTTTATTATTGGGGGCCATTTTTACCTACCTGTCAAATATAATGATTTAAAAAAGTCAGTTTTAATACAGAATTGTATACTTGGGGCCATTTTTACCTACCTGTCATTTGGGGCCATTTTTACTGGGGCCATTTGTTACCGGGGCCATTTTTTCTGGGGCCGTTTTTTCTTGGGCCATTTTTCCGGGGCCATTCTTACCATACACCCCAGGAGGTCTTTTCAGTAGTCTGTGGCCTATGTCTAGATTGTGCGTCCAGCAAACCGCAGCAGTCCATCTAGGCCTATGCCCCATTGACGTGATGTTAGGCCTATGCAGAATCTGTTGTAAGACCCTCGCCAAGGCTACTGAAGAATCTGCACTGAATAGGCGCATAATACATAACATTTATACAATACAAATATACACGACATTGGAAAGTTAATTACTTAAATTACATATATTTACATTCGGTTCCCTTTCTCTTTTTCTGGAATATAGCCGGCAATATTGTTTCAAAGCAGTGAACACTAAAAAAAAATCTAAACTTTCAGCAGTCATGTTGTAAAAGTTGTAATTTTAATTTATTAGCCCCATTTTCTCTTCCAGTAAGATAATTTGTTAATATGATTAAGATTGGAAAATCCAGACACTAAGTAGTACAGGGGCTGTCTCTTATACACATCTAGATGTGTATAAGAGACGGGGGGGGGGGGGGGGGAGGGCGATGTCTGATTGTTTGCTATTCTTAGTTGCCAGATGCTATTTTTGGGTATCACAGATGCCATAATTTCATAATTTGTTCACATCATGCATGTTGTTTCTGCCCCTTGCTGGGGAAACAAAGTTTCCACGGTATGACCACAGAACCCCTGTAAAACTAGCCACATTTAACAACATTGTGCCCCTCCCACTCTTTTACAAAAAAAGCTGGATAGCCCTTGCATGTTAGTGCTCTGTCTATATCACCAGTTAGATCTGTACAAATGTAGGTCTACTGCGAAAGTGATATATTGTTTAAAATGCAATTAAGTTGCTTATTGGAATAACAATAACTGTAATTATATCACGACGTGCAGTATTGAGAAATATTAACAATATGCAATTAAATAAATAGGCCTAGAACATGTTCTATGAATACACATGATACAGTATGCTATGAATTATCTATGGAGTAGGCCTCCTATGCCTACACAAATAACGTCGCGTTCGACAAACATACTGCTCGTACAATTTAATTTACACTTAACAAATTCAGTCTGGAACATAATTAATTATTTATCACGCTCCATGTCAGTTATACTATCATTTGAATAAAATGCTGTAATTAAATCCTGTGTTTTTTCTGGTAGACCTTACAACATTACACTCAGACAGACCATGTAGATACCTCCATGTATATTCCCATGATTTAAAATAATCTTACGAATTGTAATTTGGTCAATGCTACCACATTCTGTGTCCAGATATAGCATTTTTAACCTGGATGCTTTTTTCTGTGCCCACTCTTTAGCATCATGTACAGGCCATAGGCCTTTATTATCTCTATTTTTTCTTGAGTCATACCAGTAAAAATATGATGCCCTTTAAAAAAAATCTTCCTATTAGTATTATATATGGGAGAGTACCTCATAAACATTATTCACACACCCTCGAGCCTGCTATGGGGATATATTCATGCCACGAAATTTAGAATATGGAATATAGTGTACGCTGGGAGCAAATATTTCAATATTGATAAATTAAGTAAATGTACGATGTACAGTATACTGTATATTGTACTACATATTTTCATAACAATAACTTAGTTCTATTTAGATGCCTAAGTTTCAAAATTTGCTCAACTTGGCCCAAAACATATGGGGCAGAGGTGGGTATATCTCTAGTCCCCACTAACTTTAAATCTTTGTCTTCCAATAGACAGGATGGGGAGGGGTGGTGGCTATACAGGTTTGCCAGCTTGTATTTCCAGGCATCCAGAAGTACCATATTTCCAACATAGACTCTATCTCCGTGCTAATTTTATTTCTTTGAGGGGAGGGGCTAGCGGCTCTACAAATTGTCAGCATTTATTTCCGGGCATTCAGAGTTGCAAAAAAGTTGTTCAACAACCACGATGAGGCTGATAGTGGATGCCCAGCACCCTACTAACTTTTACAACAAAATTTGTTTAGTTTCCCCCCCCCCCCCGCTCTGACTATAATGGCCTGACCACTTGCAAAATGCTTCCGACGGCTATGAATTTATACCAAAATCAACACTCTCCAACTGTTGTTATTGTATTGCAGCTGCACATTGGCCTGCATGGTCAAAGGTCAGGAACGTAGTTTGTGCAATTTTGAGCGAATTACAGTAAATCGGAACTTGAATATGCGTAGTTTGAGACCAAAACAAACTTTTTACAGTCAGTAGTCGTGGGAATAGGAAAATTTGCAAATAGGATCAAAGGTCAAATATGGCAAATGTCACATTAAAGCAAATAGAAATATGCATAGTCTGAACAATTTGAAAAAGAAAGGAGCTCTCTAAGGCCAGTCCGGTTCTCAGCACACATGGGAACCCTAATTTTTCACTCCTAATTTGCATATTTAAGCTAAATTTGCATATGAAAGGAAAATGTGACTAAGATGTAATTTTAGGAATTTAATCCCCTTGTCATGTGTGCTCATTTAGAACAAAAACCCTTTCATTTGCTATTTTTTATACCGCCCCGGATAGAGATTTTCGCACACATCTCATGTTATTCCCAGGGTTTATATTAGTCTATAAAAGTTGAGATATTCTCTCCTAAATGAAGTGCATACAAATCATAGTCAGGTCCTAGACTATATCCTCTAAAGACACCTTAAATGATTTATTTTCTCTGTTTTTAACCATAACATTGGTAAAGTTCTTCACAATATTTCTATAGATATGTTTATGCTCACTGCCTTTTTTTGTCTTATTGCTATACATTTAAATATTACTGATTTTATTTATTTTTTAATTTATTGTATTTTTTTTTGCCTGTTGTTTTTATGTTTGTTATTTCTTTCTGATTCTTATTTTTTTTTTTTTAGCTTTTACATTATATATAAAATACACTGTATTTATTCGAACACCCCCTCGAATAAGCGCTTTCTTCGATTAAACGCCCCGAGACGTTTATTTTTTTTTCAACGAATAAACGCCCCACTAAACAATTGTAAACAAATATAATGGAAGCAAATACATTCTCAACATAATGTTCTACTCTCCATATAGAATTACATTTTTTTTAACCTGGTTGGGATCAATATGTCTTTATGATCACGCAATAACACATATTAATTATAATTAATTAATATAATTGTTTGTTTTAATTACACATTTACAGTGAAATAATTAAGAAGCGTTTATTTGAATACATATCCGTTTTACATCCAAAGAATAAACGCCTCCCTTAAAAGCCATTCTCAACTATCAACGGATGAATTCCAAAATGACGTATTTAGAAATTGGTTTAAAAATCTACGCTGGTTCCCGGCGTTTGAGGCTGTTCCAGTATAGTAATCAAACTGTTGTAATCTGGTTCAGGGTTGCCAGATTGTCGACAGGCTTCACGGCCAAACACACGCCATC
>NW_022725852.1:21903-23552 GCF_011630105.1 Anneissia japonica
GCGGTGGCATGCGGTGGTATGCGCCTTTTAGTGAGACCGGAGCATGACAGCTTTTCCGTCGGCCTAGGCCTAGTGGTGTGGTCGGGCTGATAAATGTTCTATCTAGTCTTTAAAATACTGAGCCTCGCGTGAACCTAAGGCGGTTCGCAAACCAAATATTTTTGGACTGCAGCTTTTCCACGCACTCGATCTTGTGCGCAGAACAAAAAATTCTCTGGAATACAGCTTTTTTGGCGTTTTGGTTGGTGTTTTCTTTTCCTCCATTAACAATGTACCACGATATTTCACACACAGGGTTGCCAGATTGTCTACAGGCTTCACGGCCAAACACACGCCATCTCACGTCCAAATTCGACCAAACTTTTTTTCAATATCGGCCAAAATTCGGCCAGATTTTAATCCGATTAGAAGACAGTTATGTGGGTACATATTCATTTGAAATACTGTAAAAATTACAGGAAAATCAGGGGCCGTTCGTTTGAAATTGAAGAAATTCAAATAATATACACAGAACAATGTTAAACTTCTTTTAAATTAACCTATCACCATAAAATACATGTCCCAGCTACATCATAATATTAAATAGCCTAGGGTAGGCCCTATCTCTTTAGTTGCTGACGCCCGAAAATAACCTTATGCGTTTGGGCGATCAATTTTTTTTTCTTTTTTTTTTCACCACTCCCCACCCCCTCCCCAACCCTAAATCCGCTTCTGCTATTTAAAATCAGATCATTAAGATTGATCTAAATTGATTTAAATGTATTACATATTAACGTACATTGTAGTCAATCTATAGAAAACATTTTAAGATCCTGTTATTTGTCAACCCGTTTCTCTCTTTAATTAGAATGAATTAAGTTACATAGTTAGGTAACACAAACTGGCGTTAAAACAAACCTATGAAAACTTTAATAAATACTTTTTATCTAAACTTTCTAAATTCGCTTCTGAATGTTATTGTTGCAGTACTTAAAGCAATAAATCGAAATTATCTTCTTCATTCTCATATGCAACCTAACTCCAGAGTCTCTGCAACACTTGCTTGAAATTGGAGGTGCCATCGGCGACCCGGATAAGCACATCGAGCATTTATATATGGCGCTCTACATAAAGAACACTGCAGCACTTAGGGCTATACAATTCAAGTGGGCAATAATAAATCAATTAAGTACAGTATTTAATTTATATTAAAAAGAAATTCAAAAGAGATAGAACCTCCACTAGAATGGAACATATACAAAGACACACAGTATGGTACAAACTTGCATTGAACTTCATAAAAAATATGTATTTCATCCGAACAATTTAAATTATTAAATGTAACTTATCTTTTAAATAAACTCTCTTACCTCACATCAGCTAAAAGGGGAACATAGATTAAATGTTTAGTGCAAACAAACGTACATGATTCAGGGGCGGATCCATGATTTGGAAGAGGGGGGTTCAAAACGTTTCCAAAAATACCCAAAATGAAAGGGGGTCCGGGGGTCCTCCCCATGGAAAATTTCCCCCTTGAATCCGTCACTGTATGTGGAATCCTTTAACGCTCAGGTGACCTAGGGTTTTAAAACAAATACCGTATAGGCCTATACTCACGTATAAACGAGGATTAAAATAGCAAACTACGATCGAAAAAAGGGGGTCGTCTT
>NW_022725852.1:24381-40116 GCF_011630105.1 Anneissia japonica
TTTTATATATATTTTCTATAGACTATTAAAAGTCTGTCTCTTATACACATCTAGATGTGTATACCATTCAATAATAGAACAGTCATCGACCTACTTGCAGTGAAGTGAATCTAAAATGTATTCATGAAGTTATGATGATCTGAAGTGTTTAAAAACGTACACAATAATAGTTGAACCAACTTTAAAATACCGCAAATACAAATGTGCGTGACGATATTTTATTGCTTTAGAAATGTGATTTCAAAAAGTGTATTAGTGAATCACGCACTGAGTACCGTATTCAATACATTTTCACGACAGGTTGGGCAAAATACATATAGGCCCCTAATTGATTCTCCTGACGCAAATCCAGGTATTGTCTATTCCATCACCATGATAACAATTACCATTCAATAATAGAACAGTCATCGACCTACTTGCAGTAAACTGAATCTAAAATGTATTCATGAAGTTATGATAATTTGAAGTGTTTAAAAACGTACACAATAATAGTTTAACCAACTATAAAATACTGTACCACAAACACAAAATGTGCGTGACGATATTGTATTGCTGTAGAAATGTGCTTTCAAAAAGTATATTAGTCCATCGTATACGTAAGGGCTTGTATTGTTGTTTTTTTTTTTTGTTTTTTTTAACTTGCAGCGTTTGGGAAATAGGTAGGCCTAATAGGTAAATTGTAATGAATATAATCAATAACTATAGCCTCTAAAACCTAATATTATTGAAGGGTCCTTTTAAAGTTTGAATAGGATTATTGAATGAAGACCTGTCTCTTATACACATCTAGATGCGTATAATGAATGAGCCCCCAATAGCCCCGGGCCCCAGTGCTGTGCACTGACTGCACTGCCCATACCTACGCCACTGGACCTGAGTATTATTAGTGGTTACATAACGTTTGCTATGCACTGTATCATGTGCTATGGAAGTGGAAGACCATAATGTATTGGGAATGTACCTCTCTCTCTGGTAAGGCCTACAGTACAATCAGTTTAAAAGTGTAAGGTATAGGATAGTGTGGATTTTTAAACATTTTTCTAATGGTAATATTCAAAATAAGTGTCAAGGAAAGTAAGTATGATTGTTGGAAAAAATGGTCAACATTTTATTTTGAATTCTCACCCTGACCTTCGCTTGGGCGAAGTGGGCGAAGGTCTGGATCCGCGTCTAGTTAGCATGAATTTTGTAAGCCAGGACCCATAGTGTTTTGTTACGTTTCTTCACAGAGGGGGGGGGGGACGAACCCCCCTCCCTAACCCCCTGGATCCGCCACTGTGATTAGAATCAAATATAGAATTTAAGTTATCAAAAACAACACATCCAAAACAAGTCTGTTATATTAGGCCTGTATTGAAAAAAAAATGTAAATTCAAAAATTCGGCCAAATATAGTTTGGCCGTGACTTTTCAAACGTTACGGCCAGGCAAATTTTTATACGGCCAGATTTGAGGAATCTGGCCGTCAAAAAGGCCAAATGGCAACCCTGCACACACCTGCACGTACGGTACCATGTCCTAACTTCCCGACTTCTCTCTACATTCGTGGCACCAAAACGAGAACCGTTTGATTGGTTTACCTTCCGTCATAACATTCACCCTAATGCCAAATACGGCATCCTAAAAATTACGTCATGCTTGTCACGGCCAGCGGTCTGCATTCGATTTGACTCACTCTTTTACAAGTCTCTAACTCTCATCAAAAAAGTTTCTCAACACAAATTGATGCTGGTGGCGCTTTCCGAAATGCGCTAATGTACTAAAAATCCATAAATTAGAGACTTGTGGCAAGTCTAGCTTCATCAGTGAATTATTCAAGTTTCCTATAAACAGTTTAAATAAAGCCGGTATCACAAGTCTCCCGTAAGTGGCGCGAGTCTCCAAGAAATTGGGAAGAAGGCATCCTGCACTCCAGCAAGCAAGCAATAAAGTCCCCCAGATAATAAACCATCTCCTGCAAATTCACTACTACTGTATTATTAGTTGTCTCCCGGAGTCAGTGAAAATTGGTATCACCATGCAAGGTAAATTATAATTTAGGTCATGTAAATAAAACTACATGAATGAGTGCATATTTTTGTGGATATTATAACAGGGCCGCACTTATAAGAAGGCGCGTAACAGGGGTGTTGGGTCGGGGGGGGGGAAGGTAATAATTTTGCCGGTTAGTAATTTATGACTTGGTGTGATACCCCCCCCCCCATATAGAAAACAATACGACATAGGGCTTATTTTATTATTAATATAGGCCACACACGTGTGTTTGAAACTAGATATAAGCATTTTCATCGTGGTTTTATTTAATACAAGCATAGGCCTATTCTTTCACCATCATTACACATTAAGGCACTTCTATTAGGTAAAACGATCTATCTTAAATTTTCTTTCTCAAGTTGGGGACTATTAGGTTTTTAAATAACTTAGAAGGTAAAGGAGCTGGGGAAGCATAAGCTTTAACCCTAACAAATGTGTTTTTAATTCAAATTTCGTCGGAATTGATCAAAACTCCCTAAATGTGCAATTTTTAGAGGAAATTGGCCTACCTCAACAACATATGCGGATTTAAAATTTGAGGTTTTCAGGCACTTTCCCGGGTGAAAAGGGCATTCAATGGGGAAAGATTTTCCACAGATGGATATTTTACCCTTGTCCCCCGGTGCTTACTTCTTACTTCTCCTCCTTCTTCCCTTCCCTTTTTTTTGCATTTCCGATCATACAAAAATCTCCAGACATTATATATTTTTCGCCAAAAAGTGGGGGGACCCGCCCCCCCCCGCTTCCGCCGGCCATGTTAACAACGCCGTAGCTTTCATATTCTACAAGCAGCGAACACCACACTTTCGCGAAAAGAAGTGTCAGCATGCATGCATTATTCATGTCATCAGTTCACCTAAATGACCTTAAATAGTGCCTTCTATAATTTTTGCCGGAACTGTGTGGGAAAAAAATAATGCCTCCCCTCCCCCTCGGGTTCCGGTCCGCTCATTCTAAACGTCTCTGAGGACTTTTTCAAAAAGGCTTTTGATACGGTGGACCACCTAGTTATTAAGTAAAATAAATTACAGTAATGACAATATGTCACTAAAATGGTTAGTTATTCAATGGTTGATTTTTTTGGAATACTTGTATGGTTTATCCACCAGAGACCAGATTTTTAGTTTATATAAACGACTTCCCGAATCTGTATAATATTTGTCTCTACAGCCCCGCGAAGGGGGCTGTTAACGACACCTAAGCACACAGTTACCGTCTCACTTGTGAGAGTAAATTGTTTTTTGGAGTTTGAAGTTTGGATACCATATTTCACTATAAGCTAAAGAAAATTAACAGTCTTCCAAACGTAAATCTAGTCTCCAAATTTAACAAAATACACCAAAAAACTATGTCAAGCAGTAGACATATGCTCCCAATTTTTTTTTTTTTTTTTTTTTTTTTTTAGAGAGAGAGAGAGAAAGCAATGAGTAGTTGCTGAAGAAGTTAAATCCAAATGTATATTAGTGAATAATGGTGTCCTATTTTTTGCTTTTAAAAGCAACAACCAGACTCTTACATATTCCAACCTTGAATTAATTGCAGAAGACACAAAAGAGTATCATAAGGTGGTAAGATAACGTTTTATAGAGGGATCGACTCCTTATACAATTGGTCTTTGTGGTTGCAACTGCTTTTTAACTTAACAAAAGGAAAGTTAAGGTCATGTATTTTGGATATAGAAACCGCGGACGGATATATGATTAGTGTGAGGTAAGGTAGGGAAGAAGACTGGATTTAAAGTCCGGTTTAGGAGGGAAAAAAAAAACATTTTTGATATGTCATCATCAAGCACCAAGAAGAGACAAAAGTGACTATTTCACAAACCATAAACTTCACTTTCAAGACATTATCACTGTACAGACTTTATTGCAAACACAAAATTAATTTTGTGATTGATTGACTGTGGCGGATTCAAGGGGGAAATTTTCTATGGGGAAGACCCACTGACCCCCTTTAATTTTGGGTATTTTTGGAAACGTTTTGAACCCCTCTCTTTCAAATCCTGGATCCGCCCCTGTACTGACTGACCAATTGACTGACTGATCAATTGACTGATTGGTTGATTGACTGATTGATTGATTGATTGAGAACAAAAGTGCACAATGTGCAGGAGTGAGTTCATCATTCCGTAAAATGGGCCAACTATTGACAATCTGCATCTGACAATGCGATAGAGGACTTAAAATATCGAGAGGTTTCTAGTCGATCATTATGGCTGTGGAACGAATGGGTGGGGTGAAGCACTGGGCCCCAATCCAATGGATCCCCTCTAACTAATAAAATAACTTGACATTTCCTATGACAAAACATTTGTAATACAATATATATACTCGACTAGAGAGTTCTACAGCAGGCCCACTAAACAGAAATTCATATTGAAATAAACAGTGATAAACTTAACTGGTTACTAATTACATGAAAATTCGCATCAAATATAAGTCACACAATATATTTAACGCTACAACTGTATTGCCTTTGCCCCATTGGTCAAGACTGGTGGATAAGAAAATTTTGAAAACATGGCACTTCTAGACGTCCGGAAATATCAGCTGGCAACCTACAGAGTAGCTACCCATATTCACACACCTAAAGAGCCGATACATGATATTAGGGGACAGATACAATACTCAAATTTGCTCCACCACAGTTCGGGCTGAGGTGAGCCAATTTTGAAAAAAAAATTGCTTTTCTAGAGGCATATGCAGAATTTGAAATAAACATTTTTCTGCACTCTGCAAGTTAATTTTGATGCTAAAGTTGAGAACTGTTGTTAGCAGAAATGTTAATTTCAAAACGTTTAAAACTGCTTATACAGTATGCCGTGTATGTTGTAGCAATTGTATGCTCCCTGTTACTTAGTACTACTGATTCTGAAGGACGTATAGAAATGCTCGGAAACAAATTACTAGTACTTCGTACACAGTTAACTTACAATTTTAGAATTAAAAGTTGTTTTTTTTCTTCTTTTTTTTTAATGAGAAAAATATCCCTGCCTATTAACACTAGACAGTGAGCGTTGCTGTATTTTTTTTTGCATGATTTCTTGTTTGGTAACATTTGAGGATTTTTGTAGAACCGTATGTAAATCAATGAAAGCTATTTTACTTCCATCTGATTTTGATCGTTTTAAATACAAAGCTATTCAATATTTAATTGGGTAGACACAGCCTAAACAGTGCGTCATATCATGTGTTAAAATAGAATATCGTTAAAATTAGTGTTTATAATATACCTGTTTTCTATATAATCTATGCCATATTGAATATGAACGAAATGTTTGTAAGAAGTCAATATTAAAACAATGCATAGAATTGTACCTGTGTGTCCGAGCATTTCTAACGTTTATCCTTTAGAATCAGTAGTATAGCAGTTACTGTAATTATTCCTATACTTTACACTACCCAAATTGACCATAAATTCAACGCTGCATTTTTATACTTTTAAAGACCATGTTGTACGTAAACACTGCCTAGGCATAAGGGATATTGTAATTACAGTAATAATCAATTACGATTTCACTCTGTATGTACACTTTTCCTCTCGACTGACTACCAAGAGATTTTGGCCTACCCTAACCATGGAGGAATTAGTTTAGTTCCTAACTCCTCCATGCCTTAACAAAGCCGTAGCTTTCATATTCTACAAGCAGCGAACACCACACTTTCGCGAAAAGAAGTGTCAGCATGTATGCATTATTCATGTTATCCGTTCACCTAAATGACCTTAAATAGTGCTCTCTATAATATTTGCCGGAACTGTATGGGAAAAAAATAATGCCTCCCCTTCCCTTTCTGCCAACTGATGTAGTCACGCATTTAAAATCTCTCAAGTTGGTAACTATGGTACAGTTGTATGTTTGTTTTAACTGTTGGATATGAATTGATCTAGGTTCCGGTCCGCTCATTCTACTTGTACATCGTGACTAAACGTCTCTGAGGACTGGTAAAAAAATTACATTTCAAAAAAGCTTTTGATACGGTGGACCACCCAGTTATTAAGTAAACTAAATTACAGTAATGACAATATGTCACTAAAATGGTTAGTTATTCAATGGTTGATTATTTTGGAATACTTGTAGGGTTTATCCACCACAGACTCTAGTTATTTTTAGTTTATATAAACGACTTCCCGAATCTTTATAATGTTTGTCTCTACAGCCCCGCGAGGGGGCTGTTAACGACACCTAAGCACACAGAGTACCGTCTCACTTGTGAGAGTAAATTGTGTTTTGGAGTTTGAAGTTACCATATTTCACTATAAGCTAAAGAAAATTAACAGTCTTCCAAACGTAAATCTAGTCTCCTCATTTAACAAAATACACCAAAAAACTATGTCAAGCAGTAGACAGGCATGTTATGGCGAAATGGTAAAATTGTCGCACAGTCCAGTATTGAGTAAATGAGCTATAAAATATGGGAGCTCAAAAAATTGATAAAAAATCCAAATTTGTTTTTCACTATAGGTCAACAGTTTATTGTCTTATTAATCATGTCCCAATGTATTAGTTCTGGAAGTGGTTAACAAATTGTTTATTTAATGTTATTTTTCATAGTTCATTCTATTAAACAATGTATGCACAAATAACTTTGAAGGGCAACTACTCAAAATCTTGTTTATCTTGACTCTAAGAGTACTGTACTTTCACTTTCCAATAACTTAGGTTTGAAATGTCCAATTTGAATGAATGGCCCCTCATTTTAAAGATCACATACTCAGGTATACCAATAACTTGAATTTAAATTTTTGCTACAACTTAGCCATTTTGCCACAACATGCCTCATATGCTCCCACTTGCAGAAGACACAAAAGAGTATCATAAGGTGGTAAGATAACGTTTTATAGAGGGATCGACTCCTTATACAATTGGTCTTTGTGGTTGCAACTGCTTTTTAACTTAACAAAAGGAAAGTTAAGGTCATGTATTTTGGATATAGAAACCGCGGACGGATATATGATTAGTGTGAGGTAAGGTAGGGCAGAAGACCATGGATTTAAAATCCGGTTCAGGAGGGAAAAAAAAAATATTTTTGATATTTCATCATTAAGCACCAAGAAGAGACAAAAGTGGACTATTTCACAAACCGTAAACTTCACTTTCAAGACATTATCACTGTACAAACTTTATTTCAGGCACAAAATTAATTTTGTGATTTATTGACTGACTGACTACTGACTGACTGACTGACTACTGACTGACTGACTACTGACTGACTGACTACTGACTGACTGACTAATTGACTGACTGACTACTGACTAATTGACTGACTGACTACTGACTGACTGACTAACTGATCGACTGATCGACTGACCGACCGACCGACCGACCGACCGACGGTCGGTTTGATTGATTGATTGATTGATTGCGAACAAAAGTGCACAATGTGCAGGAGTGAGTTCATCATTCCGTAAAATGGGCCAACTATTGACAATCTGCATCTGACAATGCGATAGAGGCCTTAAAATATCGGTAGTTTTCCAATCGATCATTATGGCAGTGGAACGAATAGGTGGGGTGAAGCACTACAACAGAGTAGCAACCTACAGAGTAGCTACCCATATTCACACACTTGAAGAGCCGATACATGATATTAGGGGACTAGATACAATACCTACATCAGCTCTACCACAGTTCGGGTTGAGGTGTTGAAAAAATATTGCTTTTCTAGAGGCCCAGAAATATCACATTTATACTTCAAAATACAATAATTAAATTTACTTAATTTTAAAGTTTTAAGTATTTGCACGTAATGAGGGCCGACTTGACCTTGCCTTTGTCTGGTAATGGTCATTTAATTGACTCAATCAACCCCTAAAATGACCTCTAAACATTTCAAAAAATAATCTTAACTACTAAAATTAAGGATTGTCAAAGTTTTCAATTAATTTTTAACACGTGCGTGAAATGCATATACAGGTAGTACAACACAAAAACAGGCACATGGTGGATATTTATTGAAATATAACATTCAATTGACATTCTGGTGTACAAAATTAATATAAATTTAAATATTTCATAGGTAACGGTAAATACTTTTAAAAAATAATAACAATTTGAGTAAAAGTGTTCCGGTGCGGCCGGTATGATTTAAATGGCACTGCGTTTGTAATGCATCTTGAAGCAACGGTTTCTTCCAGAGTTGATGGAACTCAATTTGCCACAGAATGCAAAAGTATAATAAATATAATAATAATAAATATAATAATAATAATAATAAATATAATAATAATAATAATAATAATAATAATAATAATAATAATAATAATAATAATAATAATAATAATAATAATAATAATAATAATAATAATAATAATAATCTCTACATTTTTATAATTAAAACAAGAAAATTTCTCATTTAAAAGTTTTTAAACGTTTTAAGTGGTTTGGATTAAGTTGGGATAGGAGTGGGTAATTGTCCCTATTTATTAGATGTCTACAATTTTATGAGAGAAAATGAGAGCAAATAATGTTAATATAAGAATATGAAACGATTGAAATAGCTTATCTGTTGTAGTGTATTGAATCCGATATTGGAAATATATTAAACTCGAAAGCAGCAATAGCGAAATTATCGCGAGAAGTTTTAACCGTACATTATATCTGCATTTAGCTTCAAGCTCAAGGAAATTCCGTGTAAATTCATAAAAACTTTTCCAATCACGGTGAGCTGGTGTCCCGTGGAAAAATAATTTTGCTGTTCTAACGGTATTCAGGGGCAAATCGTCATTGAATCTTTTTGAAGTGTCTACAACCTACTGGCCGATAAAAGAACATACTCGTAAGTCCTACAAAACACATGGTTACTTGCGTTTAGGCAATATTTTGTGTGGACCTTTAGCAACAATATCCAAAAAACAGGGTCACTTTTTGCTGCTCTTAATACTCTCATATTTAAACGTGTCTTAATTATTGGTAGACCCAATGATGATATTTTTTTTTTTTTTAATATTTTTTTTAACGATAATGTTTGCTGGTTTGGGACGAATAACTGTTTCAATGGTATGTTTAATTGTTTCCAAAATTGTTCTTTTAGAATTATTTACATGAATAAGTTCATTAGGCCTACACTTTTTATTGTCCTCTTCGTAAGTCTATTGAGCTTTTGCACAATTTATTGAAAAAGTAGTCGATATCTATCTTGTAGAAATCTTATTCGTAAACACATTTTCCTGATTATCAGTGTGGTCACGATACCACGTGATAATACTCCGTTGCTATCGTTGCAAAATGCGTTCAACCCGCTGGCTACATTCCGGAAAAATATTAGATGTTTGGATTACCAGGCACATTCTATTTTAGAGCACACTCGATTTTCAAGCACACTCGATTTTCAGCACACTCGATTTGTATAAAGCAACTAATCTTACGTGCATTATTTGTTCTTATAACCAATGTCAAGGTGTGCATATCGTTTACGTCATATTTAGTCGACCAATAGGAATAGTTGGAGCATATTCTGTCTCCACCATTCAGTAAGCCTACACTTTGCTTTAAGAGACTCATCGATTTTTAGTCTCTTAGTCACACCCTTTAACCAGCTTTAAAGAAGAGAAGATTTTCCGTCTAGTATTCAAACTATTAGTACGACACGATATTTTGTAGGATCTATACTACCACACTTTTCTTTGGGCCCGTTGGAATCACTGTCAATGACAAGTTATTAACCCAGGGGTGGCGTCTGGATTGTCCGGCAGCGGTCCTATGTCTTCGACTACGGTGGGGGAGGCGTGGGGAATATCCCCGATAAGAGCATAAGCTGTCTCTTATACACATGGAATCACTGTCAATGACAAGTTATTAACCCAGGGGTGGCGTCTGGATTGTCCGGCAGCGGTCCTATGTCTTCGACTACGGTGGGGGAGGCGTGGGGAATATCCCCGATAAGAGCATAAGTGGGCATTTTGAGCGTGTCTCAAAATCTCTCGGAAGTGGTCCGGGGGGAGGGGGGGGGCGAATATTTAAGCGATTGTAGAATAGCGCCTGTCTCAACTATGAAGATAAAGCAAATGCAATATCGGTACTCTTTTTTTATTGTCTAAATATCTTGGTGATGTTATTAGAAAGGGCCTGTAAACAATCGGCGGTGATCAGTGGTTTAACAGCTATGAGCTCCCACTTGCTAAAATCATGGGCCCTTGACCTTAAAGGGCCCACCGGGATATTTTTATCAGAATGTTTTGTCCATTACAGCGGGATCTTTTATTTTAAAGAGCAATAACGAGTAAAAAGCATTAACATACTTCCTTAAAACGTGAAGTGGGCGCGTCTTCTCAAGCATTGCCAGAAGAAGCCTCAGCCAGGACAGAGCTCAGACCTCTCTGTTGGCTGCGATATGAAGTCGATGGGACCTTAGCAGCCCCCACCAAAAACAATTTTTTTTTTCAAATCTCACTCAATAACGAAAAAACATTTAAATTATCATTCGTTTAGTCTTAATTGTAGGCCTATAGGTCCAGAGCTTGAAACTTCCGAGCCTAAAAGAACAACAGACGAAACGACGACACTAATCATTATTAATTTGTTATTAGACTGTGGTGTTGTACAGTGCTTTCCTTTAAAAGGAAAGCACTGAATATGCCCACAGTCTAATAACAAAATGACCTCCAATCACTGAACTGAACTGAACTTTATTTGAACACTTTTGTATCAGTGGCACACACCATCTGGTGGTGCATCCAAATAACAAGCAACATTTACAAAATACAAAGAAAAGATAAAAAAAACAACACAATGAAGTATCAAAAAACGAATCAAAATGATAGAATGTAAACATTAATTAGTACGATAGAAGGAATATTCCATGACTAACCGAATGGAGCAGTCTAAGTTTCAAAGAATTAATCAATTACAATCAGTACTGTTGGTCTTAAATTTGAAACACATCTAAAAAAGGTCCTTGCCATTTGAAGAATTACGACCATAACTACCAAAAGTAATAATAATTTGTTTCTTCCTTTCCTTCCCTTTTCTTTTCTCTTTCTTCTTCTTTTTCTCCCCGCCCTCCTTTCCACTTCCCCTTTTCATCCCCCTTTTTCTGAAACAATTCAAATGACAAACAGAAATTTAGGTGTGTAATAAAATAATAAATAATGATAACAATAAATAAAGGCTTAATAAACAACTTAATGATTACAAACCTAACTACTACAGTAACAGTAAGGGGAAAAAAACAAAAAAAAAAAACAAACTTAAGTACTGTTTAATTTGTTTAGGAGGGTAATGTAGATAGCATCAAAGATCTACTAGTCCATGCATTAATTAAATATTCTTTACAATGGAAATCAAAAATTTGTCTTAATGTTACATTTTCTATAAACATATCATCAAGCATAATGTAACGTTTAAATTGCTGTGATCCATTTTTAAAACTATGCCAATATACACTTAAACCATTTTCGTGAAGACTTTCCATAATATTTGAGTATGTAATATCTCTAATAAAATTTAATCTAGTACAGTCAAATAAGAAGTGTTCTACAGTTTCTTTTTGGTTGTCTGTATATAGTTTGCATGTGCCTGTGTTAATATGATTAGACCATGATTGTTTGCGGCCTTCAAGATCCAACGAGTTGGGTTTTGCTTTGAATTTTAAATTAATGCCTTTGAAGTTTGATTTGTCCAGCAAATACTGTTCAAAATGTGGATTTCCTTTATACATTAAATATTCTGACAATGATGATTTACTTTGAGCACAAATAAGCCATTCTTTATCATCATTGTTTCTATTTTCTTTCCTAAATTGCCTGAGAGACTGCAAATGAATACCCGACAAATCAGGGAGCATTTCTAGCTGCCCTGACGTAAGTGGGAATGCACCTCGATTCGTCTGCAACGCAATCGGCAAAGTTGAACTCGGTTCAACCTACCCGACAGCTGTTTTAGAAGGAGAGTTATTTTTCTTCTGGGGAGTAGTTATTGGGTCAGTTGCTTATGTACGATGGACAGTTGTGGCCATTTGTGAATCATTTTCTTTCTGTAGGTAATTATCGTCTTCCTATGCTTTGCAAATAGTATCTATTACTTGAGATATCGTAAATTGTAAGTCTGCGATTATTGAAGGTATTTTAGCACGTTTCACAAAACTAAGTTGGCCGTTTTCCCTGTTCTGTAATACCAACACGTTGCGGATGAAAATACCTAAGATATAATGCGCCCTCAGTCCTTGCATATAGTGCAAACCTGTACATTAATTATATGGGTTGTCAATTTGTTTCCATTTGATACAGGCTGGGGTTACGCATTTTTACTTACGCAGTCGTGGATGAAGTAGGTATTGCAGGTCTTCAGGTTTTGCTCTTGGATTTAGGGTTCAGATGGATGGTTCTGCACATTGATGTCAATACTGTTGTTTTTATTTCAGAAATTTTCAGTACATGGGGAGCAATGATGAAGTTTGTAATGACAGCTGTACTCATTCTAGCATCTCTTGCTTCTGCAGGTAAGTACAGGCCTAATGATAACTTGTTACCAGATATCTTATTTATTAATTAATTAATGATTATATAAAACCAGCCTGGCATATAACTCCAACTGACTTCGTATGTACACTTAGTTCACTTTTTGTTTTCTTCCAAATTAAGTTTTCAATGAATGTTCTTTATTTTCAATTTTTATTTCAATTTCAAATTATTTCAGTCACATTCAGCAGTAAAAAGACTGACTTGCTTGTGATGTACACTCTTATAAATGTGTAAAAGTTATTAATAATATAGATGTATTTAATTCCATAAAATATTCTTAATAATTGCAGCTAATTATAAAAAATAAAACCTTAAAAATATATCAAAATACCTAATTTAAAAGGGTTAAATAAGCTATTAACCTCTAACTAGAAGTAGATCGAAAAAGAAATTGCTTGATTACCAGCCAATAAAATATAGCAATTATTTAACTCTCAATTAATAGATGAGATCTTTCATCACAATTCATTTTCTTTCTCTTATAGTGTGAAATATCATCTTTATTATTACTATTATTATAAGGTATATCTGTACAATAAATCATTTGTATAGTATTTTTATTCAATCCTTTTTCATTACTCTTTTCCTTTTCAGTTTTCATGATTTCTAAAATAATTACATATAAAGCTTTTTCTTCGCAACAAGAGCAATTCAATAATAACAAATGAAAGTATTTTATTCAACGATAAAGCTATTAACTTCTAACTAGAAGTAGGTCGAAAAGGATATTGCTTGGTTACCATGAGCCAATAAAATATAGCAATTATTTAACTCTCAATTAATAGATGAGATCTTTCATCACAATTCATTTTTTCTCTTATAGTGTGAACTATCATCTTTGTTATTACTATTATTATAAGGTATATTCCTGATGATGACATAATTAATGTCGAAATATTGAATCCCAACACGATGGCGTGTATTTCAATACTTGGAGTATGTATTATACTTTCTTATATAAGGTATATCTGTACAATAAATCATTTGTATGGTATTTTTATTCAATCTTTTTTCAGTACTCTTTTCCTTTTCAGTTTTCATGAGTTCTAAAATAATTATGTATAAAGCTTTTTCTTCGAAACAAGAGCAATTCAATAATAACAAATGAAAGTATTCTATCCAACGATAAAATATCAATTTATTAAACTGTACTTGTTTTTTTAATTGTAAGTTAATAACTTACTAAAATATACAAAATTAAGCAAATTCCAATTTTGAATTGAATTGTTTTCAAATTTATCAGGTCATGATTACAGACACTGAAAGTTTTAATTTATATTCAAGTTTTTTACGTCTTTTCAGAAGTTCTGAAATGCTATACATGCGACAGCTTAACTTAAGTTCTGGTTGCGGGGAAAATGATTTTGACCCCTCTAAAGCCTCTACGACGACATGTGCCCAAGGTGATGTTTGTGCGGTACGTAAAAGCGCAGCTTTTTTATTGGTTAGACGTCAAATCGTAGGAGAACTTTTGATGCGACCTTGACAATATCCATCTATTTTTGTGTGTCTGACAGCCTTACTACAACCTTCAGAACGTGGTGATCAATGAATGCCATCATCAGACAACTGTAATTAGGCCTAGGCGTTGTTATCCTTCAGGCACGAAAAATATATGAAAAAGAAACAGAATTCTCAAAACACATATGGGAATTAAAAAGAAAGGGCTACGAATGCTCTCTAAAATGGGAAATCATTAAGAAATCCAACACACAAACGTAAATCTGGCCAGTACAACCTATGCATAGAAGAAAATCTAGCAATCCTATTGGCAAAACAATCTAACATAAACAAAAGAACCTAACTAGTCGCCGAGTGTCGTCACAACAGCAACCCACTGAACCTAGGCCTAATTACAGTTGTCTGATGATCGCCATTAAGCGTGAAACTCGGAGTAACAACTCACATTTATACCTAGCGTAGGTTACTGTGATCGTAATTTTATCTAAATTTCAAATACAACTGATTCCGTGTAATTCAATGAATCGCTAAAATGCCGGTTGGCCTAGATTTATACCTCCGATTACCAAGAACATTTATATTGTAATTTCAATAGGAAATATAATATATAATATTGTAATAAAGAATAATATTGTAATAAGGAATAATAATAATAATAATAATAATAATAATAATAATAATAATAATAATAATAATAATAATAATAATAATAAGGAAATGCCAAAATTTTTCGCCTCCATAACCTACAAATACAAATTTAACATATTAATGTTGCTTGCTCACACAGAAGATACTAAGTGTCTTAAAATTGGCCACACTGTTCTGCTCTATATCACAGTTGGATGTACTGTACATTAGAGTGCACATCATGTCGTCCCCGCTTTTCCATATCTTCCTGTCCCTAGTGTTCCATTGCTTTAACAACAACTTTCTGCAAAGTTTCATTGAATTCGAGGTGAGACTAATGGGTCCACCAAGCAATTGAATATATATCTTTAAATTGCTCATAATATTGACATTTTCGGCAATTTTAAATGATTTTGTTTAAAATGTAAATATATTGTGTATGCAGTATCAGATCATCAGAATAATATTGGAATGTTAAGCACATTTTACTATAATGTGAGCCATAGAAAATGCATTGCTTGGAGTAGTCAAATTAATTGGACTATGTTCCTGGTAGCCATGGCAACTGAAAACACAGACAGACAGTAAACACAACAGTTGACCTCATTATTGAGCACCATTTGTATATGTCTCATTCCACCCTGAATATTGTCTCAAAATTACAACAGCGTCTTTGGTGTCTGTTTATTGAGATCAAAACAGTCCTTAAGAGTGTATATCAGTCATCCAGTCAACCGTACTGATTTCATAAGAGTGTACAAACATGCATTTTACACCAGCTATTTGCTCTGGCTCTGCTGACACAACAGGCATTGACAATAATGATAATCTAGTGCAAAAGGTTTGTCACAATGACAGTGGTTTATCAAATGACGAAATTTTGCCTGATTCTGAATCTGAGAATGTGAGAACTATCAGCCACAGGGCAAGAATTATGAGGATCCAAGATTCTAAGATCGCTGGTTCGCGCTTGCCTACTGCTAAGCAAGTGTTACGCTGGATGATGTTCCATGTCAATGAAGGTTTGCCTGTCAAGCGACATAAGTGGGAAACCAAGATAAAACCTTTCTACGAAAAAGGGAACATACCTGTCATATCTCAGCGCAAAGCATGTGAGACCAGTGGCGTATCTGAAAGTCTTGAAAAGGGGGGGGGG
>NW_022725852.1:40229-42506 GCF_011630105.1 Anneissia japonica
AGTGACTGGGGGAGCGAGTAATTTTGGGGATAGCACAAGACCGTCAGAACAGTTACATCTCTTCATTGGGAAGGTAAGCAGATGCAGTCACTAACCAACAAGTGTGATATGGATGAGCACCTCACTGTGGCTGTTAGAGACAACGATGAGATCAAAATTCTTGGGGTCCGTCCTACAAGACTGGAACTGGTAAAATAACTGGGGAGATAATCTCTCAACTGACTTATGCTTTGTTGCTGACATAAAGCTGTTGCGATTCCATCTTCAATATGGTCTTCGACACAACAGGAAGCAACAATAGTCACGTTTCTGGAGTATGCATCCAGATACAGGAGAGCCTACATCATGCGCTGCTATGGTTAGGATGTCGACATAATATTGGTGAAGTTGTACTAATACATGTGTTTGAGGACTTACAAATCTTAGAAAAAATTGGGATCTCGTTTATCAACATACCTATCAGCCTCGATTCCATATTGTCACGTTTCCTGGTGCTTCACAAGATTTTCTCTCGGAATTGCGTACTGAAAGCTCGCAAATTGTCACTTCAGAAATGGACATGAAACGCGACGACTATCGAGAGTTCCTTCAGTTGTGTGTTGTGTATCTCAATCCTAATCCTGATTTTTCAATTACTGCCTTTTGGCGACCTGGTGCCCTCCACAAAGCCAGATGGATGGCGAAGTTGCTGTACTGCATTAAAATTTGCTTATTCGAAAAGCCAATCCCACTAGGCACAATTACCATGAAACATCCAGAGGTGACGGAACTAGGGGGTGCTGTGTTATGGAGAGTAATGTGTGATCGGAAATGGTCTGCAGTCAGTTGGTTGTTACCATGCGCCAGTGATGTTGGAGTATATAGTACAGCAATATGAAACTTATGTAGGCCTAATGAATGAATAAAGTTCGGGTAGTGAAATGATTATTTCACATTTTAAGTGCTCCCTAAATTCATAAGTGTAAGCTAAATTACGTTGATTAATTTAATTAGCGAAGATATGGAGACAATTATTTCGAATCCCTCTTTCCAAGAGGGGATGCAAATGCTTTGTGAAAATGAGTACGCCGCGGTACTCATTTTCACAAAGAAATACACACAACTGGTTAGCTAACAATTATGTCAATGTTACATGAACACCTGGGAAGGAAGGTGCAATCACGTTGTTACCTAGCAAACGTCTGTACTGTATGGAATGGGGAGGGGCTGCTGATGTACTGTGTAGCGGGTGACGATGGGGCATAAGACTAGGCCTAGGCCTAACCATGGCCTAACTAAGACAGTGGAATTATATGTGATAGAAAGTACACTTTCGGAAGGAATAAATTAAAATAAGAAAAAAAAAATAACTAAGAATAATTCATTTGCAGAGGTACCTTATTTAAGTACCATTATACAATGCTAACAATGCGGCTCTTGTAGCCCTGGCTTGGGCAAGGCATCCATGTGCAAAGCAGTGGTGTTTGTTTATCCATGAAAAAAGCACGCCGGGAAAGTTTGCCTTAAAAGGAAAAGGTGACGTATCTAGCTTATGACGTATGCATGCTAACTAATGTGAGTGTGACGTCACCAAAAAATGAATATTTTCTATTATAACCAAAATATTAATAACTAAAAAGTTTCTGGGCGTAAATTCCCTTAATATGAATGAAAAGAGACAGGGGTTGCTCAATCTCCTTGCCATACAAATTACAGCTCCCACTGACGTCTCAGTCGAGAAATACGGGTAGCTGAAGTTTTTCTCGCAAATCTGACTACAAAACCATATCCAAATTTCACGTTCCACTTTTGTGCCTGAATCGTGCTTCGCACTCGCCGCCAAGGGCGGCGTTCCGGGAACCCTGCGTCAAGTGTCGAAAGTCACAAACTTCGTCCAAATTGTGATCCTGATTTACTGCCCTTGGTTGGTCAAAGCAGCTGCAGTGTTGATGCCTTAGAATGATCTCTACAAGAACCTGCTCAAGTATCAGCGAGTAAATCACAGAGATCCCAAGTTTGAAAACCAAAAAATAGGGAGATTTTTTTCGTGAAGCGATCGCCTCCTGTAGCGACGCGCTGTGACACCTTACGACGCGCTGTGCAACATGAAAGTATTACACAAAATGAAGAAAACAAACAAATTTCATTAATTTGTTTACTTTTATTTAACAATTTTACATTTGTTTACACATTGCAGTTGGCCTAAAATATAAATTTATAAATATTATTATTTAGCATTTTGCTAGTAAAGCGTTCTTGGCAGCAGTCAACAAGGCTTTGCTTGGTTCATTGGCATAT
>NW_022725852.1:42865-45769 GCF_011630105.1 Anneissia japonica
TTCTACCACGGATCTAGGCCTGCCTTGCCATGGAGTTGTTATTTTGATAAACAACTTAAACAACAACTCCCTGGTCTTGTTTACGACATTTTAAGGCTGAGCGAGCGCCATAGTACATTGTCTTAAGATAAGAAATTTTGTTTTATTGCTCTATGACATCGTGGAAATCAAATTTTTCGTGAAATTTTCAGGATATTTAAAAAAATCGGGAGATTATTAATAAAAATCGGGAGGGCGGGAGACGGCCTCAAAAATCGGGAGAACCCGCGATTTTCGGGAGAATTGGGATCTCTGAAATCAGGTTGTGGCCAAAAGTGCTATGAAGGCCTTGAATAGACACTTATGGTAGGCCTATTTGACAGCCGAGCTAGTACCGCTTGCTCTGTTCAGCAGTAAGGTCCCGTCTGTCGAGAGGCAAAAACTCCTGGACACAAAACCAGAAACAGGGGGTGATGCCCCTTGTCACAGGTATGGAACGGGGTTTGGAAAACCACAATTTCCTATGCAAGTCAGCCTCCAATCCAAACTTTCCGGTTTCGTGACTGAAGACAAGTGGTTCTTCTTCAGCAGATTGCAGCTGTATTCAAATTTCCTCCACATTGACGTTGCGGTATGGCCAGAAGAAGAATCATTCAAGATATCTCTGGCCAATGATAAAGCAATGAATGACATCAATGATGCTGCAGAACGTGGAGTGAAATTGAGTTGTGACTTTCTTGCATCAGCTCGCACAGAAAAACACTATCAAAACGTCTTCCAAGTCAGTGGTGGAAGCGAACTGCATTAGCCTCAACTACTGATGCACGATGACATTGCTATGCCTAACTAGTTTTAGTTAATAAATAAGCAGCATTAATTAGCTTGCTCGATTTTTTTCTTTTGAAAGCGATTCACAATTTCAGTCATTCATACACATATATCACTGAATATTCAGAGCTTTGGTGGACCCATTAAACTTGTTCTTTTGAAACTTGTGAAATTTGACAACGTTGAATTGAATTGCAATAGGAACAAAATCAGACAAGGGACAGGGACATACTTTTTAGAAAATCAGGGGCATGGTGTGCACCCTACTGTTCATATCAGTAAGTCGGTCATAAAATGTTATTTGATTAGAGCAAAACTATTAATTTTATCTGTGCTTATTTAAATATCACTAATATAGGATAATGATCGTGTTTGTTGATTAATTATGAATAAACTTGTTGCTTTTTTCTTCCAGAAAGGCGTTATTGGAAAGCTTGCCCAACGTGCTTGCGCTACTATAGCTGAAGGACTAACAAATAACAAATGCTATCCTAATAAAGATGTTTCTTCGAATATTTTCTATTGCTCTACTGATTTGTGCAATAGTGCATTGAGCAAAAATCTTGGTCTTGTCTTAGCCTTTATTGCCTTTATGACCACCAAGTATCTGTAGAGCCAGTGATTTACCTGTATCACATATTACAATAGCTGTTTGTTGTATCATTTTAATAGGCCTACACGTGCTCTATATTTGGCATGTTAGCATAACTTTAATACTTAGATAGTACTGTATACATATTACGTATAACCGAAATATTCGTCACGATACGAAATGATGTTTAATACGAATGGAAATTTGAGAGTTTATGCCTATGTAGAAATGAACTCTGAACAGTCTTACGGTGATGCTTTAAAAACCTACAATTGTTTTTTTTTTTTTTTGTTTTTTTTTTTGTTTATTGATTTTTTTTTTTTTTTTTTTTTTTTTTTGCGAACATTGAATGACCTTTTCTTTTCGAGATGGGCTTCTTTCCGAGCTACTTTTGCAAAGTAAAGAAGGCGGGGGGGGGGGCTTCTTTTCGAAATGAATGCTGCAGATTTTGGGAATTAGTACTATAAAACAATAAATAGTGCCACTGTAACATCAATCTGTATCATGGAGTATATTACCCGGCATTAAATCACCTAAACTGCTGTATAAATCAAGCGTGTTTTAATTTATTTTGTTTCTTTGAAATTTAAGCCTAAGCTACAGTATCTTGAAAAGAAGGCCATAGGTTTTCTCTTATACACATCTACAGTGGAATTATATATTAACCTGCGGTATTCTAATAACAGATATCTTTGACCAATTTCCCATACTCTGTATCAATAAAACTGATCAACATTGTGCTCATAATCCAAAATATGCTACAAAACGTAATATTTCTTAATGAAAGTTTCTAACCTTCGAATCTGAACTAAATAATGATCAATGAGAACAAGTATTTGCTTCTGAAAATGCAAATAGCATACCAACAGTTTACAGGCACACTCAAGTCAGCAACAGATAGATGTTTCCCTATTAAGAAAGTTCGTGTAAGGGCGAATAGCACAAAATCTCCGTGGATCAATGAATGTATTTAGAAATCTATATGTAAAAAAGATAGGTTATATGATCAATATAGGCAAAACCCAACACAGAAATACAAAAGTAATTACACTTCTTTCAGAAATAAATTAACCTCTGAAATTAGAAATCGAAAAAATGAATATTACTTAAGCCAATTCGAACAAAATCAACAAATCTTACTTGTCAAGGAACTACTCTAACTCGTTATTCTTTCGACCAGTAACAGAACAAGAAATTAAAACATATTAAACATGTAAAGAGCAATGCATCCTCATGACATGATGAAATCAATGTTTATTTAATCAAGAACATTGCCCACGCTATTATAAAGCCATTTGCATACATCATCAACACTTCCCTTGTCATTGGGTGTGTGCCAGATTAATTAAAAATTGCTGTAGTAGTACCTGTATAAAAGAAAGGCGATGTTGACGATAGATTTAATTACCGACCAATATATAGCTTATCCTGTATATCTAAAATTTAGGAAAGATATACAGTGGCGTATCTAGATGTCTTAAATTGGGGGTACTGATGGGGGAGGG
>NW_022725852.1:45927-54521 GCF_011630105.1 Anneissia japonica
GGGGTGCGTACCCCACGCCTTTCCCTAGATACGCCACTGGTTGTATATGAATAAATTATGTGTTATTTATCAAAATAAGATATTGAATGATCTGCAGTTTGGTTTCTGTAAACAATATTCCACGAATCACGCCCTCTCACACCTGGTTGAAAAAATAAGTTCTGCCATTGAAAATAGGTGATTTGCAATTATGTGTGTATTTTTAGATATGTCAAATGCGTTTGACTGTATTGACCATTGGTATGGCATCAGAGGCATTGCATTGTTATGGTTTAATGATTATTTGACAAATAGACATCAATATACATATTTTGATTTATGTGAGTCCAACAAATAGGGAATGAAATGTGGCGTTCCACAGGGCTCATTATTATTTTTTGTTATATGTAAATGACATCATAGCTTGTAATAACATTGAGTTGGTAATATTTCCTGATGACGCCAATGCGTTTGTAAACCACCGTGATATATACCGAGCATTTGAAATGCTAAATAATGAGCTATCACATATCTCAACATGTTTTAAAGCAAACAAGCTAACCTTAAATATTACAAAGTCAAATTATGCTACCTTTAAGGCAAATAATAAGTTATTAGCTGGTCTTTTGACCATTGACAATATTGTTGTAGAACGTGTAGTTCAAACTGAGTTCTTAGGGGTATATCTCGATGAAACCTTTCATAAAATTATCATATCAACGCTGTCGCAACAACGGTGTCAACGATTATAGGGGTTCTCAATAAACTGAAAAAGGGAGTACTTCCTTATACAATACTCTTAAAAATGTATAATGCCCTTATTCTCCCACAGTTTATGTATGCTATTACTACATGGGGTTTTTCTGGGTGTAGTGAGTTAAACCGCCTGCATATACTACAGAATTAAAAGCATTATGTATCATTTCCAATGTCCTATCAACATCCATCTTCACCACTTTTCATATCTACCAGTACTTTCGACATCTTTAAAATTCATCATAGAACTGTTGCAACTTTTCCACCGTAAACTCTTGCCAATTATCTTTGACAGTTACTTTCAAACAGTAGTATCACACCACACCCTCACTACCAGAAATAAAAATCAGCTTCTCATTAATTTTAAAAGAACAAAAATAGGCCAACAATGTATAACATACCAAGGTGTAAAAATGTGGAATAACTTCTCATAACTATTAAATTCTTAAAATCATATTTTTTCAAAAGGCAGCTCCATAATCAACTCAACAATAATAATATTTTTACCTGTATCTAAGTTAGTTAATTCCGCCCTTCTGTTTTGTATGGGGATTCATAAGTAAAGGCTCAGCCTGTTTTGAATGCCCCTTCCATATTTTTGTTAACGTCATTGTTCTTTTTTTAACCATGTTACTTATGTATTCATATTTCATTTGATGTTTGATTTGATTTGAAGTAAAGTTTACATGATACTTGACTTACTTCATACTTGAATCAATGCAAAATAAAACCAATGATTGAATTGACTCAGTTGATTTCCTGATTTTAATACATTAGCCTAATTTTACTATCCGGTACACAAAATTACGTGATGGTAAACATCAGACAGAAAGAGTGGAAGTGTTTAGAAGAAGGGCGCTATACTGTATGTTCAACAGTGGACTGAGGGTCAAAGGGGTCAAGGGGGCATCGCACTCTGAACGTTGTTAGTTTCCCACCATACACCTATGCCTATGTTGTTTTAGTTAGACTATATAAGTGTTGTTATTTAGTCACTTCAATTTGTTTTTATAAATATGTTATTTCTTTTTTTGTGTATTTATTTTCGAATTAGACTAAATAAAATCAAATTAGGCCTGTCATGTTGGCCACGACCGACCGACCCAAAATGTACGAAATTGAGATTAAACAATTTTTAATTAAGCATATATGAACTTAATTGAATAGTATACACACACACACACACATATATATCTGTCTCTTATACACATCTAGATGTGTATAAGAGACAGATTTCCTGATGACGCCAATGCGTTTGTAAACCACCCTATGCTTGCAAGCATAGGGACTTTTAAAATCCTGCTCGTGTGTATTATGTACGTTACTAGTATATTACGCAGTTTTTTGTAAACAGGCAAACCACGTGACTTTCCAGACATCTGTTTGTTTTGTGCGTCCGTATCCAAGCTAATCTGGATCTTTTGTTGTGCCCTATTTCATAGTTTTCTATTTGGACAAATATTAAAGCCATACTAATGAGAGACAATACCCACCTACTCTTGAAAAGACTAGTAAACTGTATGATAAGAGGAAAACATTTATGGAATGTTGTGTACTTTCGTTGTCCGAACTGTCTTAAATGTGATAGATCGGACTCCAGGGACTTTCCTAGCTAGTATGGATATAAAACTTAATCAATTTTATACTACTGCAGTTTGGATAAGGTTTTACAGCAGACAGAATAGAATTGTGTTGTGTATGGAAGTGTTGTGGTTTGAAAAAAAACATAAAACAAACTTGATACCTGACTGGATACAGTAATCCTTTTGCAGCTTCTATCGGATAATAGACTAACGTGTGTACAGTACGGTAGAGTGAAACCATTGTTGGCTCAGTTTCGACCGAGTCAGTGAAATATTTAACGATTAAGAAATTAAAATTATTCCACCCGATCCATCCCGAAATAGGCAACAATACTAAATTTCCCAGTACTGTAAAGTTGCCTAGTAACACTTGAGTAGGAAACGTTCCGCAAGTAGGTTCCCACCACGTTGGCGCGATACTCCATTATGAGAATCAGACACATATGGTCAGTCACCTAATTAGTTTGATTCTTTGTACGCCACCTATTCCAATTCAGGAGCGTAAACGCGATACTGCCGAGAAAAAGCCGATTGGCTTGTTCGGTAAATTAGGCTACCATAAGATAATTTACTGCTATGGTTTCCATTCCATGTTTGCTTTTTGGTTGTGCGTTGTACAAATGGGGCATGCTTTGGCCTTTCAATCCAGTGGAGGGCTGCTACAGGCCTGAATAACAGCGAACGTAACCATGGGGACGTAAACTTTTTACTGATATTAGGCACTTTAATCGCTAATCACTTTATCAGTGAACGAAATCCCGCACGCTGAGGTCACCATGCCATAAAATGTAAAGTCAATTATTGAACTATATAATTTAAAAACTACTGAACGTAATTCAAAACTACTGAACGTAATTCATTATAATTTCGGATCCTGTATTTCACATATCTCATCTCTAAATATTGAAAACGGCATTCAAAAATATTGTACAGTTTTCCCGTTATCGTAAAATAAGTCTACAGTATTTTAATGATAGAACCGGTAGTTCGAATGGAGGAATTATTGTCTTATTTAAACAGCTTGTTTACCACCTTCCCATGCTACAATGTACAATAGAAATCCTGATCATTTTACTTGATAGTCCGTACCATGGTGCTATGCTCTGGAAAATTTCTTTTGAAGATGTATTTCTAAAGCGACACGCACGTTTGTTTGGTTCTTTAAAGCTCTTTTGTACATGATTTTAATGGCGTGTGACTATACTTCATCAATACGTTTTCGTTTCACATCGCTGAAAATAAGGCAGATGATTGTTCTGTTGGCGTCAATATTTTTTAAAGTTTCAATAACCACAACTAGTTTCTTAACATGTACTCAACCGCAATCTACATCCGTTTCTAATCCGCTTCATTCCCACAAGACAGGAGGATAATTTTCCAAACAGGTCATGAACAGTTTAGTATTCTTTGAATTAATTCAAGGCTATTTCCTTCATTTAGGTATACATTTACGTATTTGTAACACAGAACGATGCACTACAAATACTTTTGGCACATACTAAGTTTGTTCAATGTTTACACGAATTTGAATGACTTCATGAATACGTTTTAGATTTACTTCACTTCAAAGAACCGAAATTTTCAGGTCTAACCTGGCTCTGTGACCATTCTACTATGTTATAACTAGGCCTATACTGTTTGTTTATTCTGAAATCACATACATAGCATACGAGTACTAATAAATGTATTATTATTCGATAGTTTTCATTTATCTAGTTGGGGGCCTGAATTTTGTGTAGGTGAATAAGTTGTTTGGAAGCGAAGTATGGCGGTTTAAAAGTTGGTGAATTTATATACGTTTCTCGTAGAATGGCATTCATAAAATTACTAAATTTTAGGGTTTAGTGTTGAAATATTGAACTCAAACTTCAAAAATAGTAAGATTATAGGTAATACTTTATATTTATGACATAATCACATTTTGCTCAAATTACATGTTATGCTGTCTATTTGGCCCTTTTCTCGAAACCTGGTGATGCGAGTTTACAGCCCTTCTGTGGTCTTGGGTCACATTTTAAACGTGGGGCCGTGGTGATTTGCTGTAGTCTTGTGGTTCTGCTAGCTTCAGAAAGTTTTGTTTTCTAGATGCTGAGAAATGCCCACGTGCATTACGACACTTCAATTGATGAATGAATACACACTGAATTCATAGTTTTCCCTCATTTTACCATGGACAATTAATAATTTCGATGATGAAGATTGATGTGATGATGAGGCCAAAAAAATTGTTTGTTTGCCCTTCTCCACTCGCCCCTAGCTCACTGAAAAAAATAGTTGCGGAAAAACAAAAAAAAACTTAAATTATTTTTATTAGCTTTTTCTTTACAAATTAATTAAAATGTGAGCGAATTTATCTTTATTTTTTGCCAGAGGCCCTACAAATTAGTTTAAAGTTGTTGTCTGATATAAGATATTGCCATTCTAGGCCTATGTGGGTTATTTATATTCCATGTGATGAGTATTTTAAAAAAATAATTAAAAAACACTTTTTCCACCCGCCCCTATTTATCATTTAAAAAAAAAAGAAGGGCAAACAAACAATTAATTTTATTTGGCCTGATAAGGAGGAGGAGGAGTCATCGTAGCAGGTGGCGACAGGCTCCTGTGCAAGGTTAATTAACAGCTTTGATATGAGTGTCAACCGATAGTATATGATCACGTTCCATGATAGATTATATCCACAGGGTGCCCTTAAGCCAAAATTTCAAAATTGAATAAATTGCATTTTTCCGAATCACGACACACTGAGTAGATTTAGGCCTACTGGTTAAAATTTAAAAATTTATGATTTAATTTTTAAATCACAGAAAATCACAAATTTATATTCAGTACATTCTCGACTGTCTTGGAAATGTGGACCTTACGTTGGGCGCGTTATAAACACTTAACACCCTACACCTACTGGATATACGGGTCTGAAACTTTACATTTGAATTTCACTTGCCAATTAATGCAGTATTATAGGCTTATTAGACATCGTCTCAATTTCTCAGTATTTAAAAAAAAATCTTTTTCCACTTCCAACGTTGTAGAAAGCACTTATGCGATACAATTTCATCATAAACTAAAGATAGACATTAACAGTCTTCCAAATAAAATTGTTGACATTTTCATTTACTGTGACGGGATTCTCCTGGAAAAGTTAATTCTATAAGTCACACAATATATTTAATGCTACTATATTTTCATTGCAACATTGGTCAGGGCTGGTGGATGAGAATTTTTTGAAAACATGTCATCTCTAGATGTTCGGAAATAGCAGCTGGCAACCTACAGAGTCGCTACCCATATTCACCCACCTGAAGAGCCGATACATGATATTAGGGGACTAGATACCATACCCACATCAGTCCAACATAGTTCGGGCTGAGGTGGGAAAGGTGGGAAATTTTTGGGAAAAAAAATCCTTTTCTAAATGCCTGGAAATAGTACATTTATATTTTAAAACACAGTAATTAAATGTACTTCACTTTAAAGGTTTAAATTTCAATTGCACGTAATGAGGGCCGGCTTGACCCGTATGCTTTGTCTGGGGATGGCCGTTTGGTTGACTAGATCCACCCCTAAACTTACCTCTAAACATTCAAAAAATAATCTCAACTACTAGAAAATTAAGGATTGTCAAAGCACCTTTGGTCAACGTTTTGATACATTAAAAAGCATGTATGTTAACAACATGTATTCTAATGCTTAGAGTAACTGCTGGCTACATCCCGGAAAAAATATTTCGAGGTTTGGATTACCAGGCACATTCCATTTTCGAGCCCAATCGATTTTCGGGCACACTCGATTTACAGGCAGATTGGATTTTCATACATGATAACAAGATATAAGATAAGTTTTTGTCATTGTGTACAACACAGTTCACATAAAATTCAGTGTTTTCATAAAAAAGAACACATAAACTTAACTAAAAAAATACACAATATAAAACAAGGTGCAGGTTACATAAATATGAAGTAAGCAAAGTAAGTTACAGCATATGTACAGAACTTTATAAGAATAAGTATGTAAATATATATTCAATTATCTCTTGAAAGCTTCATTATATTGTATTATAGAGTTGTTAATGTGTTTATGCACAGACTAAAGTAAATAATTTACGTGCATTAATTATTTGTTCTTAACAACCAATGTAGAGGTGTGCATGACGTTTATGACGTCATATTTAGTCGACCAATTGGAATAATTGGTGCGTATCTGTTTCCGCCATTAGGCTTAAACTTTGCTATAAATGGTCTCATCGATTCCTAGTCTCTTAGTCACACCCTTTAACTAGCTTTAAAGAAGAGAAGACTTTGCGAGAAGTTTGTGAGTTGACATTTTATTGTACTAAACATAATTCTAGAATCTAAAGTCCAGTATTCAAACTATTTGTATGGTACGATACACTTTTTTATTTTTTATAAGAACCAGTACAATTTTGCCCAGGCTCAGTGTTCTTATTTTTTGGCTGATTTCAGGCTTAATTTGTTCTTATTTATTCTTAATTTTTAAGCAATTTCAGCCTCAGTGTTCTTATAAAATGCTTTCTTATAAAGAAAAAAAAAAGTATTTTGTAGGGTCGCCTGACATAATTTTCCATGATACTAGCACACTTTTCTGTGGATCCGTTGAAATCGGTGTCGACGACTGTTTATTAATAACCAAGATAGAGTGGCGGCAGGATTTGCCCGACGGGGGTCTGATGTCTCCGACAGCGGTGGGGGTGGGGGAGGGGGAATAGGCCTATTCCTGAAATCTCCCGGAGTTGGTCCAGCGGCAAAGCTTATTTAAGAGATTTTAGAATGCTTCCTGTCTCAACCAATACTCTTTTAATTGTCTAAATATCTTAATGATGTTATTTAGAAAGGGCCTGTAAACAGTCGGCGGCGATCAGTGGATTAACAGCTATGAGCTCCTACTCGCTAAATTCAGGTGTCCCGGACCTTAAAGGGCCCGCCGGGATATTTATATCAGAATGTTTTCCCCATTACAGTGGGATCTTCATATTTTAAAGAGCATTAACGTGTAAAAGAACATCTAAATACTTCCTTAAAACGTCAAGTGGGCTAACCTTCCCCCGGGATAGTAGGTCCTGAAGAAGCATTCCAGGACGGCCTCAGACCTCTCTGATATAAAGCCACAACTACGATGTGTGACAATCCATAGGCGAAATCGAGGGGACCCCAGCCGGCTCCAGTCAAAACTATATTAAATAATTGGGTTTTTTTCAAACATTACTCAATAGCAAAACACCATTTAAAATATTATATTTTAAGGAATAATAATAATAATCATGCTCCCCATACAGGGAATTTATTCATCAAACTCCAGGCCTCCGGCCCCTTGTAAAACAAAACTATTACAAATTAAATAAGCGTGCTGTGACAATACCGTACTTTAAAAAAATTTCATTAATACACCCGTGTTTCTTTGTTTTCCTTTCTCTTAAATGCATGATAAATAAATAAACATACTTTTCTAATTATATTACTGTTTTTTGCTGACATAATTTTTTCATTTGTTGGAAAATTAATATAATATGATGGGAGATATGTTTTTCTTAAATCAGTATATAACTTTCAAAACAAAAGAAAATGAATCTCATCTTCGATACTACCATCTTGGCAAATACAAAGTCTATTTTTATAATAAACATTGTTTTTACGCCCCTTTTCAATTTCAAGGTTATGATTTGATATACGAAAAGATGTCATTAACAGTTTAAAATACGGTTTTATATTCATTGAGAGATAAGCTTCAATTCCAAAAGTACATTTGAATTTAACATATTGTTTCAATTTATTTGAATTATTTATACTGTTAAACCAATTTTGTTCATCTATGTCTTGGCATCGTTTGTTAAAATTATAAATGAAAGCCGTTTCATCACCCACCCCTTGGTTCATCCAGACTTCCCCATATCCATAATGAAACAGAAGAGACTTAATGCAACTTGCCCAACAATCACTGTCATTATCTATAAATCTTAACTGTTCGACATATGCATTATATACCAGCCTCTCTCTATCCAATGTAATAATTCTCAACCAATATTTAATGATTCTTGTCAATCTTTTAGATCTAATTGTATGTCGGCCCAGTTCACCTCTAATCGCTGCACTCTCTGAATTTCTTTTTTGTCTTAATACAAATTTACAAAATTTAACATGGATTTTTTCAATATCTTCGCCCATTATGTAGCCCCAGACCTCACTCCCATAGTCTAGAATTGATTTTAGTTTAATGTCAAAAATTTTAAAGTAAATGTTAATTGGTAAATTACCCATAGAC
>NW_022725852.1:54704-68191 GCF_011630105.1 Anneissia japonica
TATATTGCTATACATACCATTAGGCCTATTATCAATCTCATTTATTATTTGTTGGTCAGTATCAAATAAATTTGAAAAATAATCTATCCAATCACTATCAGGTATGTCGTTATTTTGGATTTTTCTTTTTCTAAATAAATTCCAAAAATGTTTTCCATTATCAACTTTTAATGAATTTATGACTTTTTCAGTTAAAGATTTAGAGTATTTAGTCTTTTTAATCTGAATCAACCTTTTGTATTCCTTTTTATTTCCTTTATATGTAGCTAAGTTTTCGTTGGATCTATCATTTCTGAAAATGTTTAAAGCTTTATAAACTTCTTTCCTTTTATTTCTACATTCTTTGTCAAACCAATCACTGGATGACTCATATGATTTTTTATTTTTTCTTATTTTTGCAAAATCAATAAATAAGCTAATGAAGTTAGACTCAATTATGTTAATATCTTCATTATTTTGCAGTAATACTTCAATATCATTTAATATATTATTTATCTTGATTTCATTTTCATTTGATATATAACCTTCGTAATCAAAGTAATAACTTGGTGTTTGCTGTTTGGAGTTACCCCTTTTTTTAACATGTGTCTGGTCTATTTTACTAAAATTGATATCAAAAATTAAGGGAAAGTGATCTGATTCTATTCGGTTACCTATTTTAAAACTACTTATTTTATTGAAGAAAGAAGTAGATGTAATCAAATAGTCATTAACACTTTTGCCATTATAATTAATAAACGTAAATTCGCCCTTTTTGTCACCTTCATTCCTTCCATTAACTATGCACATTGACGTATTTTTACATAGCTCAATCAGCTTTTTCCCATAGTCATTAATTTCTCTATCACAGTTTGATCTATTACATATTGATATGCCAATTTCATAATCATTTTCATCAATTGGGAGGTAATTAACATCGTCAAATAAAATGGTATCATCAAGCACCCCTGTCCGGGCGTTAAAGTCGCCAATGAATATATAGTTAGTAATATTGTATTTAGCACGTATTTCTGACATAGTTACTGTTATATTATCAAATACATCCATATCCTCATTATAGCTAGATGTAATTGGTCTTATATATAAATTACATAATATGAATGGGTCTGAATTGCCTGGGGGAACCACTATAATCCAAATAAAATCATCATCAAAATCTAATCTTTTGACATATTTTGATAATTCACATTTTATAAATAACAATATACCACCCGACTCCCTTCCTTTAGTCGAAGCTTTTTTGCTCTGTACGTTAAACGAAACATATCCTTCCATAAAAAAAATCAGATTTAGACCAATTTTCTGACAGTCCAATGATATCAAATTATTTGAGATAACTCATGAAGTCTTCTGCACCCCATTTATCTCTAATTCCATGTATGTTCCATGCTATACATTTAATGTCACGCACCGACGGACCTTGACCTCCTTCCTACTCCTCAGCCACTTCGCTTGACCCATTATATCTACTTCCTTCCTTAGCTTTGTCTTGTTGTTTAACAACTTTGTTTTTCTTTTCATTAAATATGAATGTTTCAACAACACCATAACTGTATGTTACCACTAACCTGTCATATCTCAGCTTAGCTGAGCAGTTTTCATTTTCGTTAATAATTTCTCTTCTTTTGGCCAACAGCTTGCTTCTAATTATTCTCGTTTTTGGAGCAAAATCTTCCGAGATACTTATCCGTGATCCTTTCAATTTCAATGCATTCTTCAATATGCGTTGCTTATCCTTGTATTTAGCAAATCGTGCAATTATTCTGCTTCCTTTTGCCTTGGTATTTAGCCTATGTACTCGCTCTATTTGAATCTCATCCTGTATTTTCAAATCATTTCTAATGCATTTCAACACCATTTTTTCCGTTTCTTCCCATTTCTCGTTGTCTTTCTGTGGTATGCCTTTAAATATCAAGTTATTTCTTCTTGATTGGTTCTCCAGTTTCTCCATGCTTGCTTTCAATGACTCTATCTCTTCAATGTTTGCTTGTCTATGGTCATCTACTTGCTCTTCTAACTCTGCCAATTTATTTTCTATCTTATCTAAACGAGGATTTATTTCCGAGCCTAGCTTGTCGATTCGTTCAAGAATTTTCCTGATATCACCCTGCGTTGCTGGCTTTGTAATGTCAGCGTTAAGCTGGAGTTCCTTCATTGTTGCTCCACGTGTCGCCATACTATTCAAATTATCGCTAAACGGAGAGCTCAATGCAAACACGTCCGTTCACCACGGCGTCACAGCAACATCTTTTAAGGAATACTGTACTATGAAAAACAAATCCATCTTCTTCTTCTAATCTTAAATGCATACGGTAGGTCATTACGAGCCTAAAACCATGTTGACAGACTAGACTAACTCTGTAAAAAAACAAGAGAGAAAACACGACTCTAATATTAGAGCGGCTAAGGTTGAATTTCAGGCAGAATCGTGCACTTCTAGAAGAAAGCATGAAACTTCCCACAGTGATACTATGACACCTAAAGATCATTAAAAAAAATAGACCCCAAAAAATAACGCCTCCTAATGGCCACCATCTTGAAATCCAATATGGCCGCCAAAATATTTGATTTGATTTTAGCCAATATATTCATATCTACAGCACATGTCATTGCCAAATGAAGATCATTACCCATGTTTTCAATATCAGGGAGTGTCATGCAATCATCAGAAATTATGTCAGATGGCGCCGCCATATAGGATTTCAAGATGGCCGCCAAATTATTGCTATTTTTGTCAATATCTTATCTACAGCACCTAGCACTGTCAATCAAAGACCGTTACCTATGTTTTCGATATCAAGGACTATCATGCATCCATCAGAAATTATGTCATAAAATTGAATTTAAAGATTGCTGCCATACTATTTCAAGATGGCCGCCAAGTTAATTATTGATAATGTTGTAAATATCGTAATATCTACAACACCTAGCACTGTCAATGGTCTTTACTCGTGTTTTCGATATCCGGGAGTATCATGCATATACCTGTATTAGAAATTATATAGGATATCAAGATGGCGGCCAAAATTTTTTTTTTTCATATTTACATATGTAAACTACCAGCACTGTGAATCAAGATTGTGTATATGTATAATTAGGGATATCATGCAATTATCAAACATCTCATAATGATAGTGAGACTTGCCTATGGCAGTGAAGTAACACCATTTAGAAGGAAGTCCGACAACTGACACGTTGGATTTCAGGATGATTGCCAATTAAGAAAGGTACATGAAAGAAATGGAAATTAAAAAAAATAATAGAAAACTTTTAAGGAATAACAAATTGGTAACCATCGAAAGTAATGAAAATTAAAAAAACAACTAAATAACTGCTTTGTATGGTATGAGAGCAAGTGTAGAAGGAGAGAGATAGATGCAGATATTAAACATCATATATATTAAAGTTAGTTTAGCATGAATGAAATTATATAAACATAAATCAAATATTCAAATTAATGGTGTGAAGACACTAATATAGAATAGACCTCATGTCTATGTATATAAATATTGAAAGTCTACTTTAAGAATCTCTTGTAAAAAGAAACCCATCTTCCGCAAGGGCGTAGCGTATGTGTTTCCAGGCTATCTATCGTGAAGTAGATTTATATCTCTTACTAAATGATTCATGACACACTCGTGAATACTGATTTATTTGACTGCTGCATAGTCTTTCCACACCACCCCCACCCTCTCCTCTCCAGCAAACAGGATCCGCCATTGTAGAGCTTATTTATCTAATAAACGAGAAAGAACGATAGAAACTGCGTCACATCTCCCAAGCCCTGGCCTACCTAACCTAGTACTCTTTGTACACTTAGGCCTATATACTATAGTCGGAAGCATGGTCCTAGACTAGGCCTATAATATAGTAAAATTCTGTATAAGTAGTCATATGTTTACAGGTTTACATTCCATTAACGATCACATTTTTTTTCATTGAAAATTTAAGAAAAAATAATAATTTAAAAAAAATAACTTAAGTATTTTAAAATATTCCAAACTTGTACGATTAAAAAAAAATTGAAAAAAAATAAAAAAAATAAATAAAGTTAACTTTAAACACAAACAACGCGATAGGATATAATCAGTTTGTTGCAATCAGTGGCCCCGACATTGTAGTTTTTAAAAAATAATAAACTATAATACCAGGCCCGTAGCCAGGTCATTTCAAGGGGGGGGGGGGTTCTCTTGGCGTGGGGTCCAGAAGATTGCCTAAGGACCCAGGTGGGGTCAGGGGCGAAGCCCCCGAAGCCAGAGCAGTTTTTGTGTTTAATGTGTCTATATAATGTTATAAAAGCAGTTATTTTTTGAAAAAGATCTATGTAATAAAAGGTGGTAATATAATAAAATTTGAAAATATTTCCTGATAATTGGCATGTTTTAATCACACGGAAAGACAAAAAAACCTCATCGCACAATCAATATCAATATACTCAACACATTTATTATTATAAAACAAAACAAGCTATTTATAGGCCTACAAAGTAATTTACAAAGAATTATGTACTTATTATTATAATATTTAAAATATTTAAGAAGTTTTGTCTTGTATTAACTTAAAATAATGAATCTTCCTGTAGGCCTATGTAAAAAAATAGAGTTGCCTGTTACAAAATAAAGTAGAAGCTGAACTTCTTCTTGACTCTCATCTTCATTAGTGAAACTTACCTGTACTTTTTCTAGCTTTAACATAATCTAAATAGAACTTGGAGCCATCAGCAAACAGAAGATTAAATAGTTTATCACAAGAAATGTCATAAACCTGTCTCTTATACACATCTAGATGTGTATAAGAGACAGCAAACGAAATTCAGCGCGTCTATTTTCATTCCAATCAATGGCGTTTGTAAACATGTGCACTGACGTCATCGTCGAATCCCAGGACTTTCGACGGCAAAGCTGGCCTGCCTGCCTAGGTCCTAGGCCAATCAATAATAATTAACAAAATGTATTTTTTTTTAAATATAGGCCTATGGCCTACGTCCTACTGTACTTACTTTGATGTCGTCGGGGTATAATTCTGTCTCTAAATGCAGCGTGACTACTAGGAAAAATCAAAATTCAAGATTGGGTCTAAAAAATCCCAAGATTGCTTTTAAAAACCCAAGATTCGCAAAATATTAGTATATATACATAAACTTCATTTAAAAGTCCTTCATTTTAAAGTTTTTTTAAAATTTTGTACTGTATAAGCCTTAACGAAGTTCGCTTTGGGCCATACTATTCGAAGGCCTACTCTGTGCGTCCGTGGAAAATCCTTTTTGGTGACTAAAACGTGATATCCTTTCCTCTGGCATTGTATGTTAGGCCAAGAGTTTGAAGTTTGTGCGCAATTTCACCCATTCGATATTAACAAAGTCAGTACTTCACACACATTATGCCTATGGCCGCCTTATATAAAAGGGCGTAATCGATCTTTTCAGAGTGTCTAACTGATCTGTCAATTTTATACCAGGGGACTACAGTATTGCATAGGAGTATTTACAATAAGAAAAATTGGGAAAACAGTTTCCTTTGAAATTTACTTGCGAGTGTGTATGAAACCGGGTCTTTGGCAACTATAATTTGATACTACGTCTAGAAGTGTAGAGATACGGACCCTATTATTAAAAACAGTTGAATTCTAAATGATTACAAGATGACCAAGCATATGAATGAATCAGTCTAAAATGATATTCAAAGATATTATACAGCTAACCGCTAATGTTTGTTTTGCATGTCTATTACACACCGTCACTCACAAATGTATGCAAAAATTGGTCGTAAAATTTGACAACAAGTTGACCATTAAAATCTATTGTAAATATTTATTTAAATCCGTACACGGATTTTGTTTCAAGTTGTTTGTTTTCAATACTATAGCTATTTCTTTACGATGACATTGTTTTGAAATTGTACTGTATAACACTCCAAAATTTGTTTCATGGGCAAACAGCAGAAGGCTCTAAATTTTTACAAGTTGACCAAGCGTGTTGCTGCATCATTGTTGTTCGGTTACGATCACTTTTCAGGCAGAGAGCAGCAGGCTGATAATTTGTTTTTCCCACAGCTATTTAGATGTCGTTGTTGGTAACTTTTTTTTTTTAAATTGTGAGTGTAAATATTTTCTAGTGTATATACTGTAGATAAGAATTGTAGATAAATAATGCACAAAAAATCAATTGTCGATGGAGAACGGCGTCAGTCATCTGATTAGTCCCACATTAACAGTACCGATATTTTGAATACTCCTCTTCCGCGAATTGTTTTATTGGCAGTGTGTCTGCTGTTGAAAACAAACTTCCTAATTTTGTGACTCGCTATGATGACTGAGATGGACCATGTTGATTTATTAATAATATGTTGTTTGGGATGGAAAAAAGTAGAGTCAATTTCCCAACAAGGATCCATCAGCAAATAGTTTGGTGTGCGCTATGGACAGTATGGCTATGGAATTTACTAACCACACAATCCACAATTATTAAGTCGCAAAACCTGAATACCGTAGTTTCTTTCAATCTGGCCCCGGCAGTTTTTAAACCAGTAACAACGCAGTTAACAGTTAATTTTTCTCCAGCAAATTTTAAATAGCATACCAAATCCTCCTTTTTGGAATGTAAGGAAATTGATAGTGCTTTTCTTTTGTTGGATTGATTATAACTCCTGATTGTAGCAACCCCAAAACGAATGGCACTTCAGAAATACAGTACACTATACCAATTATTCTCTCAAACTGATCATATCCTATCGCGTTGTTTGTGTTTTAAGTTTACTTTATTTATTTTTTTTTATTCATTATCGCAAACTTCATATCCTATCGCGTTGTTTGTGTTTTAAGTTGAATTAATTTTTTTTTTTTTAGGTCTACAGTTTTTGTTTTTTGTTTTTGTTTTTGTTTTTTTTTTAATAAATATTTTAAAATCCTTAAGTTAAATTAATTTTTTTTTTAGGGTTTTTTTTTTTTATTTTTAATGAAAAATAAATGCGATCGTTAACTTCGACCTTGGTACAATGTAAACCTGTAATCATATGACTACTTATACTGAATTTTACTATTACAGTCCTATATTAAACTAGCCTAGGACCAGGCTTTCTACTATAGTTTGGCTATAGAGGCCCCCTAGTGTTGCAAATCCCAGGCACATAGGCCTAGCCTCTAATGCCTAGCATAGAGCTCGTGATCGCGGTCAGTGGCGTCGAGAGCCAGTAAGGGCCCCGGGGAAACACCTCACATGCCCCCCCCCGCCCTTCACTTGGGACCCCCACTCGGCCGCTCCCCAAATTAAGTCTCCTCCTAAATCTGACAACAAAAGTTTTCATCCTGGCTTGGGCTCGGGCCCTATGGAGATTTTGTTCTTAAAAAAATTCCATGTCTAGTGTTGTTGTAAAATGCATTTCAAACCAGGCTGGTTTTTGATTTACTTTTGGAATAGAATTTGGAGAGGTCGTTTGATCAAGTCAGACCTACGTTTTGAATTTGAATTGAATTTTAAAGAAATTATAACTACATTTTGGAAAATTTGAACTACGTTTTAAAAAATTAGAACTTCATTTTGAGAAACTAGATCTACATTTTGAGAAATTTACGCCTACGTTTTAATAAATTAGACATTGAATTTTGCAATTACATTTTGATTTTAACATTGAATTTTGCTGCGTATGGCACCCCATAGTCTCAGGAAGCCTACAATCACGAAGTGTTTAATCGCACTACTTCCATGCTCGACTGAATTTAAGGAGTCACGTGATGTAAAACAGCCAATCAGGCTGTCTAATTTTCCTTCATTGGCAATTCTCATATAGGAAAAAAAATATTGCGGTACGCGTACCTCATTATTTTGGGTAGTTGTTAATTACAACGGGTTCAGCCGATGGAGCGTGGCTTCTATGGCGACACGTCATGTATAAATTATACCGTCTATAGTACCTAAAAACCAGCGTGACCAATGCTTGGGTGTTTACCCAAGATCTTGGGTATTTTGACTTGGTCTTGTGTTCTTGGGTATTCCGTTCAAATCCTTGGGTATTTTATTTTTACTAAGAAAATTAAATATAGAGGATATAAGAGAAAGAATTAAGAAGTAACAAAGTATATTTCAGTCCATTAAATTAAGCAAAACTCAACAAAGTGCACATAACATTGTTAATTGACTGTTAATTGCTATAAACACGGGTTCAGAATTGGTTATTTGTGATTTGCGTTGCCATTGATCTTACCTAATTAATGCATTACATAATAAAACTTGATCACTGATCTACACTGATAACACTGGCCGACTGATGGTGTATTTTTCTATCCGTATTGTTACCTCATAAATATTAATTTTAATAATTAACACAAACAATTACAATAAAAAATGGTTTATTTATTGAACTAAAAAGGGAAACTATACATGCGAAAAACACGTATTTTTCAAATTTTAATGCATTTTCAGGAAGCTGGGTAATTTTGGGCAATTTTTGCTGAATCTTGGGTAATTTCGACCTAGTCATTGGGTACCGTACTCGCGCAAATAAGCGCCCGGGCACTTAAAATATTTTTTGCACTTTCTCATGGGCGCTTATTCAAATGGGGCGCTTGTGAAAACAGAGTGGAAATTGATGAAAATCGAGGGGTTCTTATGGGAAATTATTAAATTCAAGAAGCACTTTTTGAAGGAAAAAAGATTATTTAAGGACATTACGAGTGGTGGTTAGGTGGAAAAGACAATCGTCCAGAGAACATGGCTCATGACAAGAATGCGTGAATGTCATAATAGTGACTAGTCAAATAGCAGATGCGATTAGTGATGGTGGGTAGTGGTTAAATTGTTGGCCATCGACCGATTGAGATTAGCAGGATGGCAGGATCATTGTATTTATTTTTTCTTGAAAACTTAGATGAGAATGTGCCAAAGGTCGGAAAAAGAAAAAGAGGAGTAGGATTAGGCATAGAAATATGTAAAAAGAATAAAGTTGGAAATATACTGTCTGTCCAGGGGTCGGAACTCTCATCAGTCTAAGATAAATATACTCATTTTGATATTGATCTATGAAGAATGTGTTCCACTCTGCAGCTCAAATCATGCCAACAACCACAGTCCCAGGATTGGTTAGATTATCTTATGAAATTATTCAAATTAGAAGTGGGCGCTTATTCAAACGGGGCGCTTAAGGAAATTTTCACGTTAGGACGGGCGGTTATTCGGCGCTTATTCAAACGGGGCGCTTATTCGCGCGAGTACGGTATATCAAAAATTGTAAGTGGTCACGCTGCTAAAAACATCGCATATACACTGTGTGACCAATGTGACGTTAGCGAGGCGGGCTGAGGCTTAGTTTGTGCATAGGTTTGTATTGCTGCTACGGCCGGGTGACGGACGATCGGGGGCCCAAGAGACATCGAGTCCATTTTCAGATGATTGGGCCCAAAGTTCGGACTATCGTGTCGGTCTAGGCATCTCTAAAGCTGCACTAGGTCGGACTAGGAGGCCTCTTCAGTATTCTGAGCAAGGCATAGTCCGGTAGACTAGTGCTTCCAGCAACCCGCAGCAGTCTGTCTAGCAGTGGCGGAGCCAGCGGGACTCGGGGACAATGTGGCTTAAGCCCCCACCCCCATTGGACAAGTCAAGGCTCCACCCCGACCGAGCTCGTCGAGCAGTCGGACCAAAAAAAAAAATAAATATAGGCCTACAGTCTTTCACACTGCTAAGTGCCATTTTCGGCCATCCAGATCTCCCTATTTTTAGAAAACTCTCATCTCTCAAACCCCCCGCCTAGGCATACAAGCTCAAGCCTCCTGTTCGACAGCTTAGCCTCCCCCCCCCCCCCCCCAGAAAATGTATCCCAGAGGAGCCACTGTCTAGGCCTTTAGACAGTCTATGCAGAATACATTACTTTATACAACACAAATTGCAGGATATTTTTAATTTAATTAAATATTTAACATTCTTTGTGTGTAATATAGCCGGCATTTTGTGAAACATTAAAAAGTAATAATTCGTAACTTCAGCAGTTATGTTGTAATAGAAGTTATAATTTTAATTTAGTATTAGGCCCATTTTCTCTTCCAGAAAGATAATTTGTTATGAGATTAGGTTGGAAAATCCACAGTACAGTATGAGTACAAGTAGTATAGGTCATTGAATTGTTTCATTTTTTTCTGTCATTACGGCCTAATCTCTACCGCTAAAATAACTAACTAAGCTTATGTATTATTTTACTTTGTGTAGACCCCATAAATTGATAATGTTCCAGGGCTCCTAATTTTGGAAAGAAATTACACAGGGACAACTTATTTTTTCTTACATTGGTTGTACCATGGAGTTGCTGTGTTTTGCTATGTTGTGTGATAAAAGACAAGGCCTATTCATATCGAGGACGAACTATAACTGAAAGACAAACTATAGCTGAAATTATGCATGACGTCAACATACGAAGCCATGCCCCTCTACTGAACCCGTTGTATTTAGCAACTACCAAGTTTATTGAAGAATAGGGTAATTGAGGGCGCCATTCTAATACCCTTTCCGACCCTTTCCAGAGCCATAGAAAGAGTTGCAACATTGAGAATTTAGAAGCCATTTTGTGTCCAACACGATGCGCGTTCCTGTGTATGGTACAATATCGTATAGTTTAATTCAATTTGCAGCCTCCTGTAATTTAATTTAATCTTTTTAGCAGTTGAATTTCATGTAACTCTATTTATAAATATATTTTTTAATGATTTCACTACTTTATATCCAATTTCATATTATATATACTGTAATAATTTACTATTTTTAAGCGGTTCTTTAATCCTTGTCGATAGACGGAGAACCCCTCGAAGTATTCTTCAATTAGGCAATCCTGCCAGAACCTTAAGTGGCTCCTGTTATTTTGGCGAAATAAATGATATATGACGACCAGCAAAAATTAATTAATATCAGAATAGCCTATTCATATAGGCCTCTAAATATCAAAATGTAAATGTAATTAAGATTATTTACTCTTTTATATTAGTTTCGATTACATGTATGTTGTTTACGTTATTTAATTTTTGTGGGAAAAACGTAATAAAACAACAAAATATCCTAGCATTTTTCCTTGAATTTTGCAAAGAGAAACAACAAGTTATTTTCGAGATCATAATCAAATAAAAGAAGGCCTATTTTATCGACATTGTCATTTACCAACTTAGATGACTACTAAAGACAAATGTGCTAGTTATCTTTATGCTTTCGTACTACAGTAAGGTTTCTTTGCAAAAAATCACTCATTATTATTATTATTATTATTATTATTATTATTATTATTATTATTATTATTATTATTATTATTATTATTATTATTATTATTTTTATTATTATTATTATTATTATTATTGTTATTATTATTATTTATAGTAATAAATATTAAGTGAGTATATGTCAAGTGGGCCGCATCATTTTCGTTAGCAAATTGATAGTCCACCTAATTATCACTGTCAGAAAATTATTGTTTAAAAAGTAAAGGGCAATCCTTTGTCTTCTTAATTCATTGGTATTGTTGCCGTTTTTTCCAGCCTGCTTAATCAAATCAGCCCTATTTTGAACAGTTCGTTACTTTTAGCTTTTTGGCCGGCTTTAGTGTGATTTCAATGATCCGTAAATAGGCTATCTAGGTTGTTGTTTTTTAAAATTAAATATGAGCGAGCCCTATACAAATCTTGTATTATTATTTTGATTATTATGATTATTTATAAATATTAAAATATAGGTCAGTTGGCCGCAGTATATAAACTGATATTGTGTAAGCCTAACTGAAGAACAAAACATATCCTTTTTTGACAAGAAAGGCAGGTCTTTTTAGTTATAGATTAAAGCCCCATTCCTGGCAAAATTTCAGTTTTTAAGAAAAATCTAATTTTTGTATAATGTTATAAAGATTTATAAATATAATACGGAATTGCTAGTTTAACTGAATTTAGACATTCCTAGGAATAAAAAAAAAATGTAAAATAAGACTGAAATTTGATTTTTTTCCACACAAAAAATAAATGCGGATGAATTTTTCATGTTTGATTTTGCGATAGGTCGTGAGAAGAAATATCGTAGGCGCCGAAAACATTAGCCTATCCAACGCTGCTAGGCTAGGCCTTATCTCGATCTAGGTTCTGTTATCACACATAAAAACGGCCGACATGATATTTTCCGTTGTTAGTATTGATACTTGTGAACTATAATGTTTCATAGAAATTATTTCAAATTTGTTAAAAAACTGATTTTGACTGAGATCACTCGAATAATCATCATCAACGATTGGTGAAACTTACTCAAAATATTCGTTAATTATCGAAAAAGAATCTTGCGTTAAGTAAAACTACAATTTTAAGCGCCATATCAACCGTTGCTATGCAAATTTAAATTTCCTATTTTATTCATGAAATTTAAGTATACAGGAAGATTAAAGTTTATTAAATTCTTTATTTTCATAGGTTTTGTGAATATGTTTAACATCTGAATTATCTATTATTATCGTAGAATAGGATTATGTAAAAAAATACTGAAATTTTAATATAATTGCATAGCAACACTCTTTTTATCGTCCATAGCAACGAAGCAAAATCAGCAGAAATCCACATACATTCGTCATTGACCAAGCAAAAATCATGAGATACAATATATTTATATAATAAACATCTCTTATTGAACAAAGTTAACACATTGATGTATAAAATACAAGGTCATCACCATAGCAACTGTTGCTATGCAAATTTAAATTTCTTATTTTTTCATAAAAAAAATATATAATAAAGACCTAAAGTATAGTAATAAATTAGTATAGGATTTATGAAAAAAATGTTTATTAAATATCCTATAAGATAACACAATTTAGTATGAAAGCAAGGCCATCACCATAGCAACTGTTGATAATTGAAATATCCTATTTTTTTCTGTAAATTATAAAAATGAAAACCTGAAATTTATTAATATATTTAAAGATTTCGTGAGATGTTTAGTAAATATTAATATTGTAAGATAACATAAATGAAAGATAACATCTTAATGTGAATACAATATTGATAGTTATCGCCATAGCAATGAATAAAAATCACTAGAATTTTTGTTCATTTGGCTTTACATTTTTTTAAATAACACACGGTCTTTGCTTAAAAAAAGGTGTACATAATAATGTTAAAAATAGGTAATCACCATAGCAACCATTGTTAGCAAACTTAAAAAAAATGTTTATTAAATGTTTATTAATATTTATTTCATTTTATCAGACCAACAGTGAATTATTACCACTAAAATATATAAAACTTAAATATCTTAGGAGAACATTAATAATCAATTTCAAATATAAGACTAAACATTAGTTTAGGGACTTAAGATTTGATCAACGTATCTTCCCATTTTTCTTTCATTTTGCATCAAGCCATCTGTTTTTAATTTATATGAAGCATTGTACAATGGTTTTCTTTCTTGACTTAAAATATCTTCATAAATTCTGATAACAAACTGTATATTTTATAATATACATACATATCTTCCCAAATTTCTCTTA
>NW_022725852.1:68271-69721 GCF_011630105.1 Anneissia japonica
TACTGCACGTCGTGTAGATATAATTATAGTTATCATTGTTATTCCTTGTACATAGTGTTTCCTGCACTTTATTTATTCATGGAGGAATAAGCAACTTAATTGCATTTTGAACAATATATCATTTTTGCAGTAAACCTACATTTGTCTATTCCCATGATTTAAAATGATCTTACGAATTGTAATTTGGTCAATGCTACCACATTCTGTGTCCAGATATAGAATTTTTAACCTGGATGCTTTTTTCTGTGCCCACTCTTTAGCATCATGTACAGGGCATAGGCCTTTATTATCTCTATTTTTTCTTGAGTCATACCAGTAAGAATATGATGCCCTTTAAAAAAAATCTCCCTATTAGTATTATATATGGGAGAGTACCTCATGAACATTATTCACACACCCTCGAGCCTGCTATGGGGATATATTCATGCCACGAAACTTAGAATATGGAATATAGTGTACGCTGGGAGCAAATATTTCAATATAGATAAATTTAGTAAATGACGATGTACAATTGTACTACATATTTTCATAACAATAACCATATTTTCAACATAGACTCTATCTCCGTGCTAATTTTATTTCTTTGAGGGGAGGGGCTAGCGGCTCTACAAATTGTCAACATTTATTTCCGGGCATTCAGAGTTGCAAAAAAGTTGTTCAACAACCACGATGAGGCTGATAGTGGATGCTCAGCACCCTACTAACTTTTACAACAACCCCCCCCCCCCTGTTTTGACTATAATGGCCGGACCACTTGCAAAATGCTTCCGACGACTATGGGTGGTGATTGGACAGTACACCGGAAGACAATCCCCTACTCTTTTCCGAAGAGGGTACTGTGTTTCTTTGAATTGCACATGAGCCATAAATGCACACGGGACCAACGGCTTAACCGTCTTATTCGAAAGACGGTGCGCTATGTAACTTGTATTTCAGCCCTCTAGCTGAAACACAAGGAGAAGCAGTGATGGGATTTGATCCGGGGACCTAAAGATCTCCTCGGTTCAGCGCACACACAGTGGCTACCACCAGATTAGCCGACAGAGCTAAGCTGCTCTCTCTATCTGATGATGATGATCTGTGTGAATTCTCCTGCCCAACAGTGGTACGAATCTGCATTTAAAATTTAAAATATAGGTATGCAACTACTGTACTAGCCTACTCATTTTTTTGATTTACTGTACATAATAAGAATGAGAAAGTTTACCTTACCGATTTCAAGAGTTGGAAAACCTTGAATTTTGAAGGATTTTAAAGTCCTTTTAAGGACTTAAAGGTCATTAATAGACACGTAGCTCAAAATAGGGAAAGCTCATTTCCCGCCATCTAGGAATCCAAATTTTCTCGGGGGAGGACCCCTGACCCCCAAATGTGAACCCATTCATATTCCAATTCATCATGTTAGTGTGCCCCCCCCCCCCCCCCCCCCCACCCCACCCCTTTTTAAAAA
>NW_022725852.1:69737-73348 GCF_011630105.1 Anneissia japonica
CCACCAACACACACTTTGAAAAACGTTCCGCCGCCCCTCTAGACTACTTAGGGGTTTCAAAGGCTTATTAAGTCAATTTTAGTGGGAGTGGAGCAGCTCTTGCTGGGGCCACTCCTGCCAATACAGCTACTTGCTGAGATATTTAGTAGAAATAGAATCAGTGTGCAACAGTGTCCCAATGATGTGGACCTTTATTGTGCTCTAGCTGAGACCAGAAAAAATCTTTTGTTGAAGTCAGGGCTGAGAAAAGAGATGTCTTTGATTAATTGTTCATTTCTGATGCACCTGAGCAGCAGGCATGGAGTATTTTATCGTAAGTGATTGGTATCGATTCAGCACCCCATTCTCCGCCACCCCACAGCAAAATCCATTATTTTTGCCAATGCCCTCGTATACCCACAACTTCAATTGGTTACCCTGATTATTTCACGAGTATTTGGGTTGTATTACATTGAAAGGTGTTACGTAGATAGTTGTATAGACAAGCTGTTGGAAGCAATTTGTTCATAGATGGGTTAAAACATGGGAATAACTAATTTTATCATACAGTATTTCATATAACATGCACAGGTTTTGTATGTGATATATCATACAAGATGTATATCCCAGATATAATTCGAATGATAATTTACTACAAATAACCTACGTCCAGTATGTTCACACTGACATTATTATCTTATCACTTGTATAAGGACGAATTCTAATACCACACAACGGCGGCGGAACGTTTTTGAAGTGGGGGGGGGGGCATTTCATGAGGTCAAATATACGAGCGAAGCGAGCATCTAGGCTGGGGGCCAGGGGGCCGTCTAGAGCCCCGGTGGGGGTCTACGGATATTTTACCAATTTTTATTTTACGTTTGGTGAATTTTATAAGTCATTTTATAGGCATCAAGCTACTGTAATATGACATATTTGTTGTAATTTCTGGTTATTGTGAATAAACATTCTCCTTTAGCATACATTTCTATCTGTCTCTTATACATCTATACTACCTCAGCCCCACCATGGTTGGGGCTGAGGTGAGAAAATTTGTGATTATGGCACCTCTAGATTGCGGGAAATTTCACTCTTAAACTTAAATTTGAATATAATTTTCCTTATATCTCCATTAAAAAAAAAATGAACAATTTATCCCCCGCCCTTGAATGCGTCACAGATTTCAGAACAAAGTCGAAGTCGAGATTGCTTCCACGATCTCAATGAATTATTTATCATAAGGGTTATCCTTGATATGGGTTCCCCGACTACAACTTCACTTTTCCTCCGATGGATAAAATTTACCCCTCCATGTAACCCGGAAATGATACTCCAACTGTGGCAGGTGGAAGTCGAAATGAGGGGACCCAGGCAGGGTTTGCGCAAAAAAAATGTCCACCCACATCATCCGCACAACTTTTGGGGCTGAGGTAAGAAAAATTATGATTATGGCATCTCCAGATGGCCGGAAATGGCACTCTCAGATTAAAAGTTGAATACAATTTTGTCTTTTTTCTCCATTTAAAAAAAAAAAATTTTGAAAAAATTAGGAGGTTCAGGGCCCGTGCTGACAATATAACACTTGAAATAGCCTATCATTTTGTATCACAAATTCCTAATGTCAAGCGAAAGATATTTTTATTCGAAAGAATTTTTTTACTCAATACAGTTGTTACAACCTATAACACATTAACTACAGCGTAAATTCTGTAGTTAACCTTCAGAGAACTTTATTTTTTAAAATGGCCTAATTAATTATCTTATTGTTTTCGTTAAATTAGACGGAGTTTTATTGTGGTTGTATTCCGCTAGTTTGAAGGTTTACTGTAAGACAATCAGTTACACATACTATACATCTTCGTGGTTAGCATAAAGAGAAACTAGAGCGTCGCTCCATTAAGAGTGCCTGCCTTCCCCTTTATGCCTAGTACAGAATTCACAAAGGCAGGCGAGTTATAGAAAATGAAAAAAAAAATTATTTTATAATGATAATAATGATAATAACAATTTAAAAAGTTGATACCACATATAGGCCTATGACCTTTTCAAAAATATCTACATATTTTGTAATTTTTGTAACGTAAATGAGCACTAGCCGTCTGCTTATTATATAAAAATTAAATGTTTTTCTTGATTTATGAGAGAAGATAATTTTGTTGACTTTGCATGGTTATTGTGAATAAACATTCTCCTTTAGCATACATTTCTATATTAGGCCTATATATTATTTTATATTTTATTAATGAAATTTACAAAAACCTTAATTAAAAGCATTGATAGACCAACTACTATTTGAAAAGACAATAACATTTCATTTATTTCAAGCATTTTTCATAAATCCTATAATAGTTTATTTATTACTAAAATTTAGGTCTTCATTATATACTTATTTTATGGAAAATTAGAAAATTTTAATTTGCAAAGCAACGGCTGCTATAATTGAGATGACCTTGGATTTTATTACACCATTAAATTCACTTTTCTATAAAAAGTTGTTTATCGTATAAAAAATATTGTATAAGCCTATCTAATAATATTTTAATTGAGATAAATAATAAAAGCAATTATGTGAATTCTATTCGTTGCTATGGAGTTATAAAAGTTCCGTAGCACTTCAGTAAAGGTGTTTGTTTGATTGTTTTTTTTTTAAATATTGCTCTTCCATAATACATAACCTAAATACAAAAATATTCATAAACCTATGACAATGATGATTTCAATACGGTAAGCTTTAAGCATCCCTTATACTTAAATTTCATGAATAAAATAGGAAATTTAAATTTGCATAGCAACAGGTGCTATGGTGATGACCTTGTATTTTATACATCAATGTGTTAACTTTGTTCAATAAGAGATGTTTATTATATAAAAATATTGTATCTCATGATTTTTGCTTAGTCAATGACAAATGTACAGCAATTCTGCCGATTTTGCTTCGTTGCTATGGACGATAAAAAGAGTGTTGCTATGCAATTATATCAAAGTTTCAGCATTTTTTTTACATAATCCTATCCTTTGATAATAATAGATAATTCAGATGTTAAACATATTCATAAAATCTATGAAAATAAAGATTTTAATAAACTTTAATCTTCCTGTATACTTAAATTTCATGAATAAAATAGGAAATTTAAATTTGCATAGCAACGGTTGCTATGGTGATTGAAATTGTAGTTTTTCTAAACGCAAGATTCTTTTTCGATAATTAACGAATATTTTGAGTAAGTTTCACCAATCGTTGATGATGATTATTCGAGTGATGTTATTTTTTATATAATTTAGCTAAAACTATGATTTAAAGCGGAAAAATGGCGGCCATTTTGAATGCGTAATTTGGAGGTGTTCCCCCAAAGGGATTTTGGGTAATTTTGAGTTCTGAACTTCTCAAGACCTATATTTCCAGAAAATATCAAAATTAGCCGGTAGTACTTCCATTGCCACCTCCACTCTAAAATAGCCTCTAATCTGCTGGCCTATCTGGGGTGTGTTCCTTGATTACTGTACGCCAGTGATTGCACGATATTACTGGCGTTCGCTACGCCGCGCCCAAGTTCACACCACTCGATTAACGATACGCTAGCGTAAGTCGCTGTGTCTGAACATAGCCTAATACCCCTCCGCTACGCCTCTAA
>NW_022725853.1:0-2231 GCF_011630105.1 Anneissia japonica
TTTTTTTTTTTTTTTTTTGTTAAATCATCATCATCATCACCAACACCATCACCATCTTCTTCATCATCATCATCTCGACTATCATCATACAATGTTTTTTGTTTGCAGTTTAAAAACTAAAGCAAGGGACAATCCAATTTCTGCAAATTCTGATTCCGCTTCGTGAAATTACCCAAAATTAATAATTTTAGTATTAAAAATTGTATATGATTTATGTTGATTTATTGATTAAATTATTGCTATTTTGCAACATTTAATTAGTTGAAAAATAAAAAGAAAATGTTTTTAAATCTATGGATTCTTTTTAAAAACTAAATTATTTCAATTTTAAAAATGCATATAATGGTTTATGTTGGTTTAATGATTCAATTCTTGTTATTTTGAAGCATTTAAATAATTGGAAGATGAAAAAAATATCATTTTTATTACTGAAGTTTATCATTAAGGGCTATTTTTACCTACCTGTATTTTAGGGCCATTTTTACCGGGACAATTTTTTCCTGGGCCATTCTTTCAGGGGGATTTTTCTGGGGGCCATTCTACCGTTTGTATTGACGGTCTGGTAAGACCGTCTTGGATAATCAGAAGATGGTGTCGCATCGTCAAATAAATGGTATTAGCTGGTACAATGATGCATACGACTACCGGTACTTAAAGACGCATGCATGATGTATCATACATAAAAAAAAAAAAAAAAGAACGTGGACGTTATAAAATTGGGAATTGTAAAAATGTTCTATCAAAGACCGCGTGTCTCGACTTAAAAAGAAACTGATCATAAAACAAACTATTATATTAACGAATATAGGCCTATATGTTTTAGTATTTCCCGTGGATGCTCAGCGAGTACCGACCGTCAGCTGTGTGGCGTTAACACGCTCTTCTTATCGGCAAACGTTGGCCAGTATTATAATGCTCACGGCACTGGATGACTATATCCCTTCCTGTGAAAACCGAAGTGGACGTTTTATTAGCTTATGAATAAATAATTGGAGGATAAATTCGCAAAACCAATCATTAAGGCAAGTTGGTTATTTATTGAATAACATAAGTTCAAAAATATAACTGAAAATAGTAGTAGCTGTAGTAGCAGTAGCACGACAGCAGTAGTAAGTAGCATGCTTAAAGTAGGCCTGCGGTAAGTAATAATTAGTATATCAATTATTTGAGCTTATTACAAATTTACAATAAATAAATTATAATCTTCACCTAACATTTTGTTCTTTGATTAGAAATTATTGACAAGAAAAAGGCTAAAAAAATTTACGAATAAACTGATTCATATAACTGCGGGCCCGACAAGGGAAGGAAACGAATTCGCCCCTGGATATACAGTAGGCCTACAGGACACTAACAATATCTGAGACTTACTATTCTTTTGCGATGACAGTGACATCCGAGGTGACATCTGACGTCTGAGCTGAAATAAAAGTATAGTAGAACCAATACTTTGGGATACGGCCCCTAATAAGGGGAGACTCCTATTAAAGGGGCGCTTCTTCGACTGCGAATTGAGAGGAAATGTATCTTTTAAGACTACGGCTAACCCTACTTAGGGGACACCCTATTTAAGGGACATTTTTGGTAATGAAGGTTTCCTATATTAAAATAGGTGTTCTGCAGTACAATATTTAGAATGCCATGCTACCCTGAGTCAAAATACCTGGATGTGCCTGGGTGCATAAGTAGGCCTAGGTCAAGAATCCGAAAGCGTTCACATTAAAGCGCCGATAGCCTATTTTTGAATGTAAACTTTTAGGAAGTTATCATACAAATTATGTGGGCCACATAATTAGTCTAAAATATAGCGGAAATTAGTATCTTATTATAAAAAGGCCTCAGAGAACTGGAAATACCCCCTGGGCGTCAGTATACCCAATTGAGATATTCAACACTGCAAACGTCTTATGGGCTTACAATGCAACAGTTTTCAAAACCAAAATCAATTCTTGATTGCCACTACTAACCGGTTCCGCAACCAGGGGCGGGTTGTATTGTAGGCCTACGGCCGACCCATTTCGAGTGAACCGTTCCTAATAAATCATAATTATTTGCATGCATAGTGCTTTTGCGCAAGCGGGCTTTTCCCCATGTCCTCCGGCCCCTTTGGCGTATCTAGGGGTGTGCGGGGCCCACGCTTCTCCAAAAATTACTCGCGCTCCCAGTCGTCCCCCAGAATCACTTGCAAGTAGTTAAAACTCACTTAAAATCACATTATTTTGCGAATTAGT
>NW_022725854.1:0-907 GCF_011630105.1 Anneissia japonica
GAGACTTGGACTTTGACCAAGGATCTGAGACGGAGACTTAATTCCTTTGGTACCAGGTCTCTTCGAAGAATCCTTGGCTATCGCTGGTCGGATTTTGTGTCCAACGAGCGGTTGCTGAGAGAGACTCGGATGAGATTTGTTACCTGCATAGTCCGTGAGCGTCAGCTGCGGCTGTATGGACATGTGGCTCGTTTTCCTGACGCTGATCCTGCTCACCAGATTCTCTCAGCGAGGGAGTCTCATGAGTGGAGGAGGCCAGTGGGCCGACCACGTGCCTCATGGTTGCAGCAGGTTGACCATCATCTCAAGGAGATGGGGATGGGCCTGGCATCTGCCTGGGGGATGGCCAGACGGAGGCCCCTGGAGTACCGGCGGAAAGTGGACGCAGCGACGCGCTGTTCTGGCACATGCTCCCATACCTGACCTGACCTCTTCTTTTCCCCTTCTGAATGGGTAGCTCACTGTGTCACATCCACACAACACATATGTGCACAGAAGTGTAGCTGCGACATCAAGAGGATTTTCTGGTACTTCTTGCTCAACACTTCTACCAGCTCATGAATAGGTAGGTATTGATTCTGCCGTTGTATCCAGAGTTCTTGCAATGTGTTCAAGCAGCAGAAGTGATATATACACAGCATAATTATGTCTGTATCTGTTGCATGCACAACAGCTAATATGCAAGATGAGCAATAATCCTTGTGTCTGCCTCTTCATGTTCTTCACAAGGTAAGTCCAGAACTGAACTTGATGCTGATGTGATGGAAAGAGTGTGACCTTTGTTTTCCATCATACCACCAAGAATGATGGTCACTCCATCCGGAATAGCTTCAGGACTCTCACAAAGGGAAGTGCCAATGAAGTTCTGAAGATTTCCTTTATTTCTTGGATTCTTCATGAGTAAATT
>NW_022725854.1:934-2106 GCF_011630105.1 Anneissia japonica
AGTATGGCTATCATCAAAATCATACTGATCACCAATGATGTTGACACAGTTGCACATTTCAGGTTTCAACTGCAGGAGCTTGCGAAGATACAGCTGGGGAAGTTCACCAAATGTTTTCGCACCCATTTTTTGGTATTTATTTACAAATGCCATTGTGTCTACCAGATAAACTGTGTATAGGTCACTCTGTGGTAATGATGGCAGCTGTAAAACAACATCCTGCTCAGCTTCAGCAATTAGCACTGCCACGAAATCAGACTTGTTGCCTTTGCGCATTACAAACCCCTGTGCTAAGCGTGGATCAACCTCAAACAGGGATGATGGATAGTCTGTCCACTCATGGGAAAATGCAATCTGTCTTGTGACTGGGTCGGCATCTCGATAGAAACACAGCACACGTGTAGTTGCAGTCTCATCTTGATAGATCCTGATTAAACTCTGTTTCCTTGATGGTTTTGATTTCTTCTGTGAGGAGAAAGTTACCAGCTTCAGTGGTTCAATCTTAATAGAGACCACCTCTTCTGCTTTCATAATGGCTTCCATGCCCTTAGCTTGAGCATGGACCAAGTCCACTTGGTTGTTACACTGGAATGGGTTTATCATCTGCTGGCATATCACTTTCTTGATCTCCTCAACATGCATATGTTCTTCTGTTGCCTGCTTATGTGTTTCTCCATGATGAGTAGATTCCTGTTGGCCTAGATTAGCCATAGACTTTATGTTCTCTGATACAGCTGTGAGAAATGGTGCTGTTTTCACATATTTATCTCGAGCAGCTGGTGCCTGAGATATGCCTTTGAACAGAGATGTCTTCCCTTCATTGTTGTATGTCTGCTCCAGGGCCATGTCACTCCAAACACCATTGAATTTTCCTTTGGAAGAGTGAACTGTGAAGTACCCAACCTGGATCCAGCAAACCTTAACCGAACTGTGTTCAATAGAGTAAGAGGATTTTGGGGGTAGGGGTAACTTTGGTTGACAAAAATGTTAATTTTCTCTTTAAAAATTGATAGAACTCAATCAAATTTGCTGTTTTAATTAGCCATGGATACCATGTTCATATCACATTAAGAGAAATTAGTATTCTAATGCAGCATCTGCCTATGATAAGAAAAGTTCTAAAGGCCATCTTCAAAAAACGTTATTTTTAAGGCATTTTTCACAAAATTATG
>NW_022725855.1:0-660 GCF_011630105.1 Anneissia japonica
CAGGGATATGAACATCCCTGCCCCGACATGACTCAAGTTCCCCCTTTCCAGGGGGATTAGCACCTACCAAAAGTCATACCACCTTGAGTTACAGATTGTTTATAATTTTTTTCAATTTTTAACTAAATGTAATAAGTGAAAAATAAAATTGTAAAAAAAATAAGTGATTCCATACATCCGCAGAGCAAACTTTTACTGTGTTGTTGTAAGCTGCATCCCTTTTTTAGGAGTATTGTCCAAACCTGAGAACATGTGCTGTGCACGAAACACAAAATCCACCAGATATGCTACTACTTGGATAGCAATTTTGACCAAGGGTGCTGGCAAAGTGTTCAGAATTCTGATAATACTGGGAAAAAATGTATGTTGGTACACTAATAAAGTTGCTGATGGGATGATAAATCTTAGGCTATGTCCTCTAGTGTGGTGGTTATAGGAGTAAGATAGGAACAGGAGTGGTTTCTAGAAATTTGCTAACAGGGGTCTGACAAGGGGGTATCCAAACCAAGGGGCCAACTAGAACCGAGGTCAGAGTCCTGAAACGAATCCCTGGTAGGGGCTGACGGTGAGAGTTTTCATGGCTAAGGATGCCACAAATTTACAATATTAAGGACTGTATTTACAAAGATAATGGCATTTCATTATCATATGTGGCAAAGA
>NW_022725856.1:0-565 GCF_011630105.1 Anneissia japonica
GACGTGCTCCATCAACGAAGCGTGTTCCGTGACGGTGTAAGCTTTGAAACACCTGGGACATCTCAGCAGCTCTTCCTCCTCCTCTTCCTTCTCGTACGAAACTTTCCCGACGACGGAATTTTCGTTAGTTTTTGCGAAACGCAAGTCATCAAGCTCTCGGCATTTCTTATCCAGGCCCACGCGCAGTTCGCGGCAATCCCTCTCCAACATTTCGTTCCTCGCAGAAAGCGACTGGATTTCTTCCGTAAGCTTGATGACGTGCGCTTCGCGTTGATCCGAGTACCGTTGCCATCTGGTGTTCATGCTTATGACTTCCTTCAGCTGTTTCGAAAGTTCGGCGTTTTCCCTGGCTAAGCTAGACAAGCTCGACACTTGTTCCTCCAATACCTTGCATCGATCTTCCGATGAGAGAGACCCTACATTTCTCTGCTCGCCGACATCCTTTTCCCTTCGTTCGTAATCCCTCGGCTCCCGAGCCACGTCGATCTTTCCCGTTACCTGATCGTCGATCTTCGATCTCATCCGTTCGATCTCGCGGCAGAGCGTTCGACGGACGTCGTCGGCG
>NW_022725857.1:0-931 GCF_011630105.1 Anneissia japonica
TCCAGGTTTGCGAGTCGATATGCGCCTTCCTCGGCAGACAGGCAAAACCAGTGTGTCTGGTCGCTTACAACGGATACGAATTCGACTTCAAGCTGCTCCGGACGGAATTCGATCGTCTCGGACGTTCTCTACCTTCCGACCTGCTGTGTTGCGATTCCCTGTTGGCTTTTCGGGAACTGGAGGGTGCAGATTAGCAAGCGTGGAAGAGGCCCAGGAGGTCGTACGCCCTGCAGAAGATGTTCGTCCGGACTTTCGGAGTGAAACCCAGAAACGTTCACGGTGCTGAATCGGACGTGATCACTTTGAATCGGACGTGATCACTTTACTCAAACTTGTGCTCAACCGAGGAAACGCAGTGTGCCGGTGGATGGATGAGCACGCAACGAGGTGGACGGACGTTCAGCCATATTACATCCCGAAAAAGATCTAGAATGTGGTAATTGTTTTTTTTCTCTTTCTCTCTTTGTTTTTGTGTGCATACAATTTCAGATTAATGGAAACGTGGCATTTCTTCGAATAGTCTTTTTTTTTAGGCGAGACTTGTTTTTTTCGAATGGCAAATTTAATTATTTTTATTCAAAAATTATAAATAGTTGCAGTCGGGGAGATTGCTAAGCAAGGTAAAAGAACAAGTCTCGCGTTGTCGACATGTAAAAAATGATTGCAAAACAACGCAATTCAAATTCATTTTTGTACGAATTTTATTTTGATTCAGAATTAACATAAAAGATTTTCTTATAAATGTATAATGCATTTAAAACTAATTAATTGTTGTTAATTTCCATTTTTTGTATATTGAACTTGTTCTTCATAAGTAATCAGTTTTAGGTCATCTGTAAAATAAAATAAAAAATGTTCACAATTATATGATATATATATATATATATCTCAGTTATTATTATTGAAAACTTTGCAATAGCATCAACTAATA
>NW_022725858.1:0-1273 GCF_011630105.1 Anneissia japonica
ATATATTTTTGTAGGACAAGATATGTGATATGCCGAAACATAACACTCGGTCACATAGGTATTTGCCAGTCGCCATGATGAGACAAACATACCACAACATTTGCCATATACGAAAGAAGGTGGTACAAAGCATACAAGCACCCAGCAAGATGTTAGCAAGAAACACTCTGGTTGTTTGCTGAAACTTGTAATGAAAGCTACACACAATTTAAGGTGAGCAAAAGAAAAGAGTACAAGAAACAAATATATTGGAATGGTAAAAAAATATCAGCATGGTGTGTCAATTTTATTAAGAAACAACAATAATACATTACACACTAGCAGACAGGAAGGCTTCAATCAAGTAATTAAAAAATCTGAAAATACTGTTATATTAGTACATACGGTATCTCAGTATGGTATGTTATTGATAAAGCAGCAAATGCCAATGTTTGATAACATTTTTGATTTTTAACAAACCTGGTTTTGCATTATTGTAACTACTGTATATTTATTCAATAGGGGTAAATGACTGGCTCAAATGGATGTGATGCAAAAAATTCCATCTGTGTGGACATGATGAAATGGACATGTCCAATCCATGGTTAGCAGAAGGTGGCGATGCTCAGAGCTCTGCAGCAAGTGATTGAGGCCAAAATATTTCCAAAGAATTAAATTAAAATGATTTATCTGGTGATTTTTTTTCTGAAGATATACTGAAATGCCACACACTTATTTTTTTTGTTTAATGCATCTGGTTTATATTGCAGCATCTGGTTTATATTGCATGCCAAATTTATAATATATAAATAAATACTGTACCAGTATTACTGTACCTGTTTCACTTGCAAAATATTATTAAATGGTATTATAATCCCATTCAATAGTAATCCTTTTGAAGCAAATATGTGACCCAGATTTAGAAAACAAATTGTGAGGATTAATTTTGAAATATATAATGTGCGAAGTTAATAGTACAGTATGAAAATGTGGCTCAATATATACAGGAACAACTATTTTTTGTATGGCTTTGTACAGTCTTGTGTAAAGTTATTTTATGAAACTGCTTATTTTTTAATGCCTGGATTATGCCTATGTCTGCATGCTGATCAATTTGGTATTGGAATTTAAGAGAAAGCTTCATTTTTTTTGCTGTACACCATTTTTTGTTTAGTATTTTAAGATACAGTAGTTGAACTTCCCTATGTCATATCCAAAATGCCATTGCAAAATTGTTTGACCCTAACAAAATTTGACTTGCATTTACGGTAATGGAAAACACAACAATTCGGCA
>NW_022725859.1:0-675 GCF_011630105.1 Anneissia japonica
AAGGAATAAAAATTAAAATCGTATACATTACACCCAAACACCGCAACGCTCGAGTTTCAAACATAAGGGTAACTAGCTGTACTGAACTTTCTGAGTAAATTGAGGGCGCATTTGCAAACGATGGAGCTTAGCGAAATTTGATTGGCTAAATCTATGGTAGCCATCTTGGATGGTACACGCACACAGTTCTGCGTATTTCGAACATCGAATACATTGCGGTTAGCGCTCTAGTATTCTTATTATACCTCTATGGTACCATCCAAGATGGCTGCCATAGATTTAGCCAATCAAATTTCGCTAAGCGCCATCGTTTGCAGTTGCGCACTCAATTTACTCAGAAAGTTCAGTACAGCTAGTTACCCGTATGTTTGAATCGGTCCGGGCCGACAAATTCAACTCCGCTCCAGGGGTGGTGCCAGCGGGGGAGGGGGCGGGACAGGGCCCCTGTCGGGGAGAACTGGCCCACCCGTCGGGGAAAAAAAGCACAATTCGTCGGGGAGAAAAAAATTATATGTATTTACTAAAATAGGCTATTAGTAGACTCTAAAATCGATTAAATAATCCTTTGAAACTCCTAAATTGTCAAAATTTCCGGGGCTTCTCCCCGAGACCACTTTCGAAACCTTTTAATCAAACCTCAACCACACCCACTTTGCTTTCGTCGGGGAAATCTGA
>NW_022725860.1:0-627 GCF_011630105.1 Anneissia japonica
AAAACAAAGCTTGTCAACTATTGAATTTAATTAGGCCTACAGTAAGTCTCATCTTCATCTGTTTCGTTGCATTCCTCAAATTCTATCCTAGGCCTACCTGGGCCTGGCCTAGGCCTACCTGGGCCTAGCCTAAAAAAAATCGCGTCAACTAGCCTTGGGCCTAGGCCTGCTCGACTTAGGGTCGTGACAAAGTGCGAGCCAGCGAGTCATGCGAGTCAATGCGCGAGCCATGCGAGCCAGCGAGCCATGCGAGTCATACATTTTAAATCCTTTTTTTTTTCACCGGGAAGCTTTGCTTGTGTAGTCAAGTCATGCGCAGTACATACACTTTTTCGAATCGTCGATCCGGAAGTATGCAGCGCTGATAGAGTTGTTGTTAAAATACAGATATACAGATACATACATACAGATATATTTATATATATGTACTGTATTTATTGATATATCTATTTATATATATATATATATGTATATATACATATATATTTATTATTTTATATATACTGTATATATTTATATATTTTTATATTTATTTGTATATTTATACATATATATATTTATTTATATATATAGGCCTATGTATATATTTATTATATATTTATTTATATATTTATTTTTATATACTTA
>NW_022725861.1:0-652 GCF_011630105.1 Anneissia japonica
GCATTATAGCACAGAATTTGCTGGTGTCTCTGTAAAATGCAGTGTATATGTCAACTGATATCAGTCAAGGACGGCTAACAAAATAAATAACAATATAGTCTTGTTTCTTTTCACAGGGAGGTGGGCAACCCTGCCCATGATGAGCTCCAGAATCTTTCTGACCCGGGAGGACAATATCTGCAAGGGTCTCACCTTGGGTTACAGGTTAATTAAATAATCAAATAAATCAACCAAAAAAAGAATATATATATATATATTGCTTGCTTGATACTCATGCGCTGACGAAGGTAACAGGAGTTGCCGAAAATTTCGCAAATAAATATTTCTATGTCTCCTGTTATGGTTCATGATTTTAGGCACATTGTTAATTTTATTAATTACCCTAATTAATGGAACATCCTTAAGTGGTATATCCCATTGGAATGTCCAATTGGAAGGAGTGCTTGAGAAGCCAAGCCAAGTAGCTTTTATCTGTCTCTTTGTTCCAAGCCATTGTTGAGAGCAGACATATATAGAATCTTAATCTGATGTCTTCGTAAATTCAAAGCTTTTTATATAGAACTGTAAGTAATTACACTTATTATATCCACCTTTTGATTACTATATAGATTTAATAATCATTGACTTTATAATCATTTGATCAGATACAGTG
>NW_022725862.1:0-1308 GCF_011630105.1 Anneissia japonica
TGTCTAGCGGGGATTTCCTCTGACTCCCCTGACCACTCTTCTGCGCGAGTACATTTTTTACAAACTCCGGTGTTGAACAATAAACCAACCATTTTACTACGGCACTAATTAGGATGCTTTAGACAGAAGAAGCCTGTCGTTTTGTTCAAACGACCCTCGAACCGGCCTAACACCAACGAAATTATTGCGTATTGTTGATATGAACATATAGTACCTGTATGATTTTTAAGGTATGTGAGTGCAATTTCCTGGCACTTAGAGGTCCATATTCTCAAAATGTTTGCACCTCAGCCCCAACTGTGTGGGCCCGAGGTCGTGTGGAATCTCACGCACCCCACTTTAGGATTTGGGGGAAAAATGTAAAAAGTCTACAGCACCCGGTATTCCCAGGCGGTCAACCATCCAAGTACTAACCGGGCCCGACGTTGCTTAAATTCGGTGATCAGACGAGAACCGGTGTTTTCAACAGAGTATGGCCGTTGACATTTGAGTGGTAATTCCACTCATAGTTAATCTCGGCATATAACATAATTATCCAATCCTGAAGCTCTGTGATTGATGACGTTTCATATCAACGCGCGTTTGTCTGGTGGGGATTTCCTCTAACTCCCCTGACCACTCTGCTGCACGAGTATATATTTTACAAACACCGGTGTTGAACAATAAACCAACCATTTTACTACCGTTCGGCATTAACTAGGATGCTTTAGACAGAAAAAGACTGCCGTTTTGTTCAAACGACCCTCGAATCATAGTACCTATATGATTTTTTAAGGCATAAGAGTGCGATTTCCGGGCAATTCAAAAAGTCCATATTCTCAAAATGTTTGCATCTCAGCCTCAACTATGGTGGGCCTGACGTCGAGTGGACTTTCACGCACCCCTACTTTAGAATTTGGAGAAAAAATGTAAAAAGTCTACAGCACCCGGTATTCCCAGGCTGTCACCATTCCAAGTACTAACCAGGCCCGACGTTGCTTAACTTCGGTAATCGGACGAGAACAGGTGTTTTCAACGTAGCATGGCTGTAGACATGTGGATGATATTTCCACTCATAGTTAATCACGGCATAAAGTATAATTATCCAATCATGAAGCTCTATGATTGATGAAGTTTCATATCAACGCGCGCTTGTCTGGCGGGGATTTCCTCTGACTCTCCTGACCACTCTGCTGCGCGGGTACATTTTTTACAAACACCAGTGTTGAACAATAAACCAACAATTTTACTACGGCACTAACTTGGATGCTTTAGACAGAAGAAGACTGTCGTTTTGTTCAAACGACCCTCGAACCGGCCTAACACCAG
>NW_022725863.1:0-10698 GCF_011630105.1 Anneissia japonica
AAAAGTATCGGCATTATTTACAGGTTATCATCTTTTGTTCCCCAAAATATTCTCCGGGTTTTGTACTGTTCTTTGATCCTTCCCTACCTGAATTATTGCAACTTGGTCTGGTCCAACACTTACCCTTCCCATCTTAATAAACTGTTACTCCTTCAGAAGAAAGCCGTTCGAATTATGTCAGGTGCACCTCCGCGAGCCCACACCGATCATTTATTTTCCTCCCTTTTTCTTATAAAAATTCATGACATTAATCATCTTCAGCAATGCGCTTTTATTTTTTCATGGGTAAATTTCTCTCTCCCCCTCAATTCAAATCATTACTTAATTTTTAATTTTGATTATCATAGTCATTTTACCTGCTCTTCAAATCATCTTCATATTCTCTTTCATAGAACCATTTCTTTCCAGCACAATATTCAATATACTGGTCCTAAGCTATGGAATAATCTCCCTCACTCCATTTATAATTCCTACTCTAAAAAACCTTCTGTTCTAGACTGAAAAAACATCTCTTATCAAGTTATGTATAATTTTCTCCTTTTACCCATTCTCGATCTTCATTACTAACTCGTTACATTTTGTTTTTGTCCCATAATTGTAAAAGAAAAAAAAATTGCATTTCTGAGCATCTTTGTGTTGTCTGCGTTGTCTGTCTTGTCTCCTGTTTGTTTCCTGTCCTGTTTTGGCTTTGGTTTTTATGTGTGTTTATTTTCAGGGTAGCCCTACACAAGCTCTGCTTTCTGGGTTTCGCCCCTCTAACTTGGCTACTTATTATTTTATGTATGCATTATTATTACTTTTGAGAAATATATGTTCTCTTGAACCTCGCCCACCATGCGTAAATTTAAAATGCATACAGTATATAAATTTGTATTTCTTGTAATCATATTTTTAAAAATTTTTTTAATATTAGTTCCGGAGAGCGTAGAAAATATTGCCATCCAGGGATCAACATTGGTGTGGGACAGACCTCGACCTTTGACCTGTGACATTTTAAATTACCATATTAATTTAAGTTTGATTGAAAAGGATCAGTGTCAACAAGTTTATAGAAATGAAAATTTTAATACAGAAGATGCTGAAGTAAATTTATTAGAATTGGAACCATATTCAACATATCGAGTCAATATCAGCACTGAAACAGATGCAGGACTTGGTCCAGAAACTACTCATGAATTTGTAACTCCTGAAAAAGGTAAAGAATTGAGAGTGATTGAATAGAACACAATAAATTGTTGTTGACACCCATAAGATTTGATATGATGCAAGCCCATAATTACTGTGCAGTAGGTGGACTTCTATTTTCAAGCAAAAAGAAGAAACACACATTTTCAAGATGAAAATCACCATTTGTATAGTAGAATGAGGGCAGCCTCTGGTCAAACAATCTTCCATGGGTCCTGCTAGGGGACGTAGTTACCCCCTTTGACTTCTGATTCTCCTAGAAGATGATAGTTATATATTTTTTTTAAAATATATTAATAATTCATTATATAGTTCCTAAACGTGGTCCAATAGAAATTAACATCACCGCTGTGTCAGCCACAGGAGCCAGCTTTGCATGGTCTGAAATAGAATGTGGCTATAAAAGAGGTCTCATCAGAGGCTACAAATTCAGCTTGCAAAATGCAGATGGCCAAGAACTTATCACTAGTGAGACAAGTGAGCGTCAGTGGGAAGTTGACAACCTTATTCCATTTACTGAATACATTTTCAGTGTAAAAGGTTTCAATTCCAAGGGTGATGGAGAAAGCAAAGAATTAAGTATAACAACGAATGAGTCAAGTAAGAACGTTTTTCACTTATGCTTAGCTATATAAATATTGTTTTTTGTTATATACAGTATATGCATATAATTTTATCAATACTATGGCCGAGAGCTTTTCCATCTCATTCACCTTTTAATGTGCAAATGACAAATATATTAGCACTGATTTCTGATTGAAGCTGCATTTAAGTTGATATTGTGGTATATTGTTAATGTGTTTTGCGAATGTGGTGTTGGTATATAGCCATTACATATTGTAGTCACACATAGTTTAAGATTAATAGATAAGTTTTGATTTTAAATAGTCTCGCTTTCACACGGGACCACTTTTAAAACTAACCTCTTTTGGCCTTGTCACTTGCTTTACCAGCATAAGCTAAGTTTGGTATTTAAAAAGCATAATATACTATATTATAAGAAAGTATAATACATACTCCAAGTATTGAAATGCACGCCATTGTGTTGGGATTCAATATTTCGACATTAATTATGTCATCATCAGGAATGATAATATTATATTATATTATGCTTTATTTTAATAAGCATGTGTACAATTGATTGAGTTGGCAACAATAAACATATAATGACATAGGCCTACTGATTGTTTATCTAAAGTTATGATCTTAACAATAGCATTGTATAGAAGATCGATTGGAATGAAGATTTATGAATATTCATGATATGCAAATGAGGGTGTAAGTTTAACTGAATGTCCAGTTAACTGCATCTTTATGACAATTTGTGTTATTGTTGTGATATTCTGGGTACTCTTTTACCCTTCACCCTTGCCTGTCATGACTCACAACCCATTTATATCTCTCTTCTGGAATTGGATGGTTTACCATGTTCATTCCACAAATTCTTTTTGGCCAACATATCAAGTTTAGCACAGGACGATTGAACATGGGAATGGAAAAATGTATGAACAAGAAAGAAAGTATACTCAGGCCTGTAACCAGGTTCATGGGAAGGAGGTTTCTATAGGACAAGTTTAATTCAAAAGTGTTTAATAAACAAAGTTATGATAAAATACTACTACAGTAGTAACTTGTCAAGAAGGGGGTTAGGCCAAACCCCCAAAACCTCCTTGGTGACGGGCATACTTGCCACAGATCTGTATTATTTAGATCTTCTCTACAGATAATAGTAAATTCATGCTCGAAAATAATAGGAATTCCATTACGCAGTCTCTCATCCTTCTGACAGACAAATTTTAGGTACAATAGAACATGCCCTTTATTATGAATTTGAACTTCTGCCACATTGTCTCCGATATTGGAGTCCTGTGAGTATGTGTAGGACGAAACGGAAATTAAATTCTTTTGTCACAACTGGTGTAAGGCTATTAAATAAAAGTAGATAAAAATAGCTTTGTTGATTTACATGTTATATAAATGGGTTTCTTAAGTAGATTTTTAGTTTTTATTCCGTTGTTATTTACTGTTATTCAGTCCTGTTTGAAATTTCCCCAGGTGGGATAAATAAAGAATTTTTTGAAATTTTAGTTCCACACTCACCCAAAATTCTACTAAACATCTGTTTTTGAATCGATAAGAGAATTCTACTCAACATTCATAGATATGCGTATGATTTTTGAAGTTTATGATGTATGAGTCTTGAGTGAGATCCTCTGAATTTAATGCAGTTTATGTGTGAGAGTTCAGTATTGACATGTAAAAGAAATTGAGAAAAATGTACTATGTTGTTTGTATGTTTTGGCATTTTTAAATTTTACGGGTTATCCTTGCCCTCCTTGAGTTGAGAATTGAATAAAATACACTGTTTTTACGCTTCTTTGACACGGTAAGTCAAATCTTAATTAGACTAGGCAAGAATTTTACCAACACTACCTGCCATATATCTTCATATTATTTAAATGGCGCTTAAACTGTATGCAGTTCATCTACTGAAACATGATTGGTTAAGCGCCAGCATCAAGTTAACATCAAAAAAATTTTACAATCAAAATTAGCGGGAGGAGATGTGCCACCTGTAAATCCACATCTGGGGCTTTTTTTTTTTTTGGAAAAAGTAAGGTGCGCTGCGTATGCCTCCCTCAATCTGCCCCTCGGCACTGACACTGACATGTAGATCAACTAGTAATGAAAGTTACTAAACTTATTAGGAATAATTTTGTTGCAGTACTTGCTCTTATTTATGTATATATTTTGTATTTATTTTCCACAAATATAATATTTGATTAATAATGATATAATTTATTTACTATTTTAAACTTTAGCACCATCAGTACCTTGTAACCTGATAGCGATAGTAATTCTTTGTGTTGTCATCCTGGTCATGTTTCCACCATTCATCTTCTTTTGCAGGTGATTTTTTTGTATATGTACAATATCTGAAATTTATTGCTCTTCTACTCTAATGACAATTATTATTATTATTATTATTATTACTATTATTATTATTATTATTATTATTGTTGTTGTTTATTATCAACATTTTTATCATTATTATCATTATAATTATTATTATTATTATTACAGTATAATTATTATCCACCTTCCATCGTCCATCATTTTTTATTGTTATAATTAGTTTAATTGAAAAAAACACTTTTAAAACGTAAACTGTTTATAATTACACATACAAAAAATCATTTAATTTACGGCAGTATGCTGTGAAAATCATTTTTCCATGATATAGTATTTCAGTTTCTAGCCTCTTCATAAAAATATTATATTATGCATATTATGCAACTTTGCTTAAATAAAAGGTGATTTTGAAATATTATTTTGGTGCTATGCTGAAGTTATTAAACTAATTTAAAGGGTGCCCCTTTCTATGTATGAAACTGTACAAATTAAATCAGCTTCATCTGTTAAAAAATATTGGTTTTGTATTAGATCAGTCTGTAACATTTGACCAGCACATTAGTTGTATTCGCAAATCTACCGATTAATTTCTACTACACTTTGTTATTGCAGTTATCTTCTCTTTGTTCTGTTCACCTCTCCCCTTTACCGGTTTTCTTAAGTTGTTTGTTTGTTGTTGACCAACTTAATATAGGTGTTCCGCACCTGTTTGGTCTTTTCTTTATTATTTTGATTTGAATGTTTTGTACTTTAGTTTGTCTTGGCTAAAATAAAAATAAAAATTCTGCTACCGGCATATGTACTTTAACCCTGAGACCATATTAGTCCCGTACTTAAAACCGTCCATTGGCTGTCCCATAAACATTTAAGACACTTTTATTTCTCCAACCATCATATCTGCATCTCATCATCTCCGCTCCGCAATTATTATTATTATTATTATTATTATTATTATTATTATTAAATAGATACAATCAACACTAGAAACATTAGAACTGTCATTACATAAAGTAATTTTTATGAAAATTTTATAACATTTTTGTTATATTACGACATTTTGTTTTTGTTAATAATTTAGATTCTATTACTCTCAGAAGAACAAGAAGGTGAAGCATCCCACGATGATAAGTATGACTGATTATGATGGTGTTAAATTACCTGAAACAACAAAAAGAAGTAATACAAAGAATGAAAACACATTGTCAAACATTGGTGGTCAGAATGGTGGTGGTGATGGTGTTGCTACTGGTGATGCTGCAGCGGATGATTCAGCTTACGAAGAGCCACACACATACATGACAGTAGACTCAGCATATACTAACTTGCAGAAGAAGTCTATTAATGTCACTCATTAAGGTATGCAAACTGAAAAGATGTATTGTTTCAAGATGATTATTATAAAAACTTGAAAAATTGAATTCAATATTTAGATTGCTTACTTTACATAATATAGTAGCTTAGTGCATATCAATTTAAAGTTAGAAATGAGAAAAAGTGCATTCGTAAATTAAATGGCATAGACCTATACACAGTTACTGTATCCTCCTGCACATCAGGTGTTTAGCCAGAAAAACGAAATAGTCTATCCAAAATATATGCTTTAGTTTAATGCAACATTTGATAGATTCGAAGAATATAAAGAATTTACTAATGTAGAGAAGGCCCAATAGGCTAGGCCGACCTTAGTAGGCCAAGCCTTCCAAGCCGTCACGGAAAAAGTGGCCGTCCTAAATAATTACTGGCCATCCAAAAGACGGCCGGATGGCTTGCTGGCTAAGTTATTGCTGTACATATACGGTAATATGAAAACATTTTGATCAGTGGTAGTACAGTGACTACTACATGCTTTATCTAACAATCTGGCAATTTTTACTGTATTATGTAACCACAAATGAGTAATTCAAAATATGGTTTGCTTTTCAAAGGTTTTGTAGTTTCATTTGTAGTTAAAAAAAAAAAAAGAAGTACCTTGGATACTTTGCATTACATTAAAGATGAACTTTTTAGAATATAAAGAAAGGGTCAACCAGGGTCTGATACAGTGGCTTCCTGATTTATATAAAAACAATTTATATAAAGACAACTTAATCAACTAGAATATCATTTACTTGAAATTAATTTGATATGGTAGAAATATTTATGATAAAAATCTTTGTTTTCTTTTTTGATAATTTAAGTCCTATTGTTGTCAGAAGGTAATGGACATGAAGATCATAGTTTACCCTTCTTGGTAGAATAGCACACCAATTAAGTTGGTCACTGTGACAATAACTTGTATACATGTTTTTATTTTCCACTTTCTTGTGTGTGTTTTGTATATAAAAAAGCAAAATTCGGCCTATTTTAGTTGCCACTTTAGGCCCGTTGTCACCTGTCCCTTTGCCACATAGGCTCGTTGCCAACCAGCCTTTTGCCACCTCTGGGTAATGGTGCGATTATACTGATTTCTAAACGGATTTGTTATTTCAGATGCATATATTTTTATATTTTTGTATTTGGATGGTGACGTTAGTCCTAATTAATACTGTAACAAAAATTGTAATAAATGTAGTGGTGTTTAGTTTTATTAATATTATGTTGTTTACTAATTATATATTAAACTGAGACCACTGTACACATGTATAGTTGTCACAGATATTAAAACCTCACATAAGCCCAAGAGGGTTATATATTATAGTTATCTAGTTTTATTATTCCGGTATAAAAAATAAACCTCAGATAAACCACAGATAACAATGGCCGGTGATTTTACACACAAAAAAAAATAATTTTTTTGTTTGTGGATGGCAGCCTGTTATGTGTGTAATGGTGGTTATTTCAAAAACATTATTAATTAACCTTAATTGAAGATTATCCCACTTATTGGGTTTAAGAATGATCTATTATTATATTTTCTCATGAAAAATAATGTCCATAATAAACTTTAGGAAATATTTTGGTAGATCTAGATAAAACTAATTAATCTCTTATCTTTAGTGTGAAAATAGAAAGACTATTGGGCTAGTAATTAATGATCATGGATAAGCTAATTAGTTAGTTAATTAGCTTGAATGTAAAAGTTTATTTCATTCCGACTGTTTATACCGTGACTTCGACAAGGGCTTCATCTGCTATATCTTTCTTTTTTGTTTTAGCCGTAAGTCACTATATAAATTTAATTATTAATATTATAATTTATTATCATTTTCATAGTTGTTGTTGCTGTGGTTATTATTCATATTCATAAAAGTGATTGTACTGTAATTTGTTAATTTTTTCAGATTTTTTTTTCTTTATCTGCTGTATCTTTCAAATATTTGTATTGTTTATATTACCCTTGTTTTAAAGTGTTTTGCCTATTTCGTTTCCAATGGTTTGTAATTCGTTCCTTATTTGTTGTTTATATTAAAGACGAACTAAGTCAAATGAAGTGTTAATAATTACTGTATAATACTTTAACATGAAATAGCTATATTTATATACACTCGCTAAGGTTAGGTATGGTACACTATAACTATATCCGAGATTAAACATATGAATATAATTGCAGTTTTCTGAATAACAATTTAATGCATTTCATTTAAGATGAATTGTGACAAAATTAAGTAGTACATTAGTTGTATAGAGGTAGGTACTATATATGTATTTTGTACACATTGTTATTAGTTTCGATTAAATAGGCCTTTCAAATTCCTAAATTGCCATCATTAGGTCCACTTTAACATTCTTTTTTAGAAGAAATTTCTGTCGGGGAAATTCGTGGCTGCATATATTTGGCTTACTAACATGAATTATTAGGAGAACTCATTTTATTTGTTAAATTACTTCTGCTACACAGTCTTTTTTATATGTACTTATCTAGTATGATAGCCTATATGTCATTGCTATTTAGTTAATTAATTATTTACTTGTTTTGTATTTGTTTTTTTATATCTTTTGTATCTGCAATTTGTAGCCTTGGATGTTCCTCTTCGCAATATTTTTATTTATATGTACAGTATCCTTTTTAAGACATCCTGTAATTGGCCTTTTGCTGTTGGATGATGTTGGAAATAAAATAAAAATAAAATAAAAATAGTATGATAGCCTATTTTTCATTGTATGTGTATTGAATATTTTGACGGAATATATTTCATATGATTGAGTAGTACAAGTGTGCTTTTTAGTTTTCAAATGTTGTTAAGCGGGGGCGGGGGAGTAATTTAAAAAAAAAATAACAGTGACAGAAAAACAATGCAGGATGAAAATGTTCACATGAGATCACACTAAAATGTGTATAAGAGACAGGTGCGATTATACTGATTTCTAAACGGATTTGTTATTTCAGATGCATATATTTTTATATTTTTGTATTTGGATGGTGACGTTAGTCCTAATTAATACTGTAACAAAAATTGTAATAAATGTAGTGGTGTTTAGTTTTATTAATATTATGTTGTTTACTAATTATATATTAAACTGAGACCACTGTACACATGTATAGTTGTCTCAGGTATTAAAACCTCACATAAGCCCAAGAGGGTTATATTGTAGTTCTCTAGTTTTATTATTCCGGTATAAAAAATAAACCTCAGAACCGCAGATAACAATGGCCGGTGATTTTACAAAAAAAAAAAAAAATTTTTTTGTTTGTGGATGGCAGCCTGTTATGTGTGTAATGGTGGTTATTTCAAAAACATTATTAATTAACCTTAATTGAAGATTATCCCACTTATTGGGTTTAAGAATGATCTATTATTATATTTTCTCATGAAAAATAATGTCCATATAAACTTTAGGAAATATTTTGGTAGATCTAGATAAAACTAATTAATCTCTTATCTTTAGTGTGAAAATAGAAAGATTATTGGGCTAGTAATTAATGATTATGAATAAGCTAATTAGTTAGTTTATTAGCTTGAATGTAAAAGTTTATTTCATTCCGACTGTTTATACCGTGACTTCGACAAGGGCTTGTTCAGGATATTGGGTTGTCACACCATGGTCATACGTTCCACATTTCAGAGTGCTACTGTACATAATCATATATTTTGCATATCACTACACCTGATGAAGCCATGCATAGACTGCTGGTGAAAGCTTGTGTACTAAATAATTCAAGTTAGTATGAAGTTGTATGTCCAATGTTTTTATTTCATATTTTACTTAATATCTTGAACAAGGCCGGGTGGCCAAAATGTTGGGTGGCTATGAGCCAGGTGGAAACAGGCCTAGAGCAGACTAGTTATACAACGTTTTAATCATTATTAAGCACTTTGGGCCATTCTTAGCGTAAGTCACTATATAAATTTATTATTAATATTATTATAAATTATTATTATCATTTTCATAGTTGTTGTTGCTCTGGTTTTTATTCATAGTCATTAAAGTGATATTGGACTGTAATTTGTTAATTTTTTTCAGAATTTTTTTTATGTACATTTTCTTTATTCTTCATCTGCTATATCTTTCAATTTCGTTCTCGCCGTAAGTCACTATATAAATTTTATTATTAATATTATAAGTTATTATCATTTTCATAGTTGTTGTTGCTATGGTTATTATTCATATTCATAAAAGTGATTGTACTGTAATTTGTTAATTTTTTCAGAATTTTTTTTTAAGTACATTTTTTTTTCTTTATCTGCTGTATCTTTCAAATATTTGTATTGTTTATGTTACCCTTGTTTTAAAGTGTTTTGCCTATTTCGTTGCCAAGGGTTTGTAATTCGTTCCTTTTTTGTTGTTTATATTAAAGACGAACTAAGTCAAATGAAGTGTTAATAATACTGTATAATACTTTAACATGAAATAGCTATATTTATATACACTCGCTAAGGTTAGGTATGGTACACTATAACTATATCCGAGATTAAACATATGAATATAATTGCAGTTTTCTGAATAATAATTTAATGCATTTCATTTAAGATGAATTGTGACAAAATTAAGTATTACATTAGTTGTATAGAGGTAGGTACTATATATGTATTTTGTACACATTGTTATTAGTTTCGATTAAATAGGCCTTTCAAATTCCTAAATTGCCATCATTAGGTCCACTTTAACATTCTTTTTTAGAAGAAATTTCTGTCGGGGAAATTCGTGGCTGCATATATTTGGCTTACTAACATGAATTATTAGGAGAACTCATTTTATTTGTTAAATTACTTCTGCTACACAGTCTTTTTTATATGTACTTATCTAGTATGATAGCCTATATGTCATTGCTATTTAGTTAATTAATTATTTACTTGTTTTGTATTTGTTTTTTTGTATCTGCAATTTGTAGCCTTGGATGTTCCTCTTCGCAATATTTTTATTTATATGTACAGTATCCTTTTTAAGACATCCTGTAATCCTCACATTAGATCACACTAAAACGACAGAAATTTCTTCTAAAAAAGAATGTTAAAGTGGACCTAATGATGGCAATTTAGGCCTTTTGCTGTTGGATGATGTTGGAAATAAAATAAAATAAAAATAGTATGATAGCCTATTTTTTATTGTATGTGTATTGAATATTTTGACGGAATATATTTCATATGATTGAGTAGTACAAGTGTGCTTTTTAGTTTTCAAATGTTGTTAAGCGGGGGCGGGGGAGTAATTAAAAAAAAAATAACAGTGACAGAAAAAAAA
>NW_022725863.1:10751-17609 GCF_011630105.1 Anneissia japonica
TCCTCATGTATTCCAATCAGTAATACACACATTTTTATACCTGAATTTCTTTATAAAATTCCTAAAAATATTGAGTAAAATCGGCTACTGTAAACAGGAAAACTATCCGTTAAAGTGACTCAACAATTAATGTAAACATTATTAATTTGGGTAGAAGTAAGCTCTATACCCAAGAAAAAGGTATGATACTATGGGCCAACAACTAGCGTATAGACTTAATTGTTATAGATACTCGATTTTATTTGGTTTTGATCTCCGTCATGTAGCCTAATCTAATGTTACAGGTTTTTGAGTAACAAAAAAGACCGTCGTGAACGCATACAGGCGCAATATTGGTCATATCAACATAATATCAAAAAAAGCAGAGGTATATCATTACATTCGAAGTACCCTGTAATCCTATGTTGTGGAGCTATATCAGCTATATTTGATAGTAGTAAAAACTACGGAAGCACCTAAGTGCCATTCGACTTGACATGTCAAGATAATTTATGTTGTCAAGTCGACATAATACATATCATGTCGACATGGCGAGATAGATTATCTTGACAAGTCGTCATAGTAAAAATTGTATGTTGTCATGGCGAGATAGATTATACTGACAAGTCGACATAATACATATTGCATGTTCATGGCGAGATAGATTATCTTGGCATGTTGTCATGGCGAGATAGATTATCTTGACAAGTCGACATAATATAAGTTGTATGTTGTCATGGCAAGATAGGTTATCTTGACAAGTCGACATAATAAAAATTGTATGTTCTCATGGCGAGATAGATTATCTTGACAAGTCGACATAGTAAAAAGTGTATGTTGTCATGGCGAAATAGATTATCTTGAGAAGTCGACATAGTAAAAATTGTATGTTGTCATGGCGAGATAGATTATCTTGACAATTTGTCAAGATAACCAATGTTGGTAAATAATTAGAATATAATTTACGCCCATTATTTATTAGTGCAGTGTTCCGGGGTGTGTTCTTCAGAATGATTAATACAGATGAGACCTATTAAACGCTTATCCTAGGCCACCATATTAAGCAACTATGATAGACCCTACTATCAACATACAAAATATATTATGATAAAGAAGTAAGCCTAATGGAGTTAGTCGTGAACACTGTTAGTCTTAATAAAAGCACATCAATATTGCTTTAATTCAATAACTAATAACGACAGATGTACAGAACATAAAGTGTCTAGTGAGGCAAAGTGTGATATACCCATATATTGGCATGATAATGTCATATTACATCCCAAATATGGGCATATCACTTTTATTTGTCATAAAATTTGATAGTGTGGAAGATAGAACTAAGAAATGGGTTTGTTGTATTGCAATAGTGTATCCAAGTGACCTTATGAGTTTGGCTTGTTGCCTTTCACTCACATGTTTTGAATAGATCTAAAACGAATAATGTATCAATAATATAATTTCTTAAAATATTATTTATCACCTGTTATATATTTTTTCTTCACAATAAAAAAGATATGATATTATGTATACGGTACGATTAACATAATGATTAAGGTAAGGAATTATTATTGAATTGCTAGAGGTCCGACTGCCATGATTTTGCATGCACGAAACGAAAAACCAAAGAGTATAAAACTGCAAGAGGTCCGACAATATGGAACGCCGTTACTGCCTTTGGTGGCTCTTTTCCGTTCGGCGCATTTGCTATTCGGCCCTTTTAACATTACGTTCGCTGCTTTTACATTACGTTCGGTGCTTTTTAAATTACGTTCGGTGCTTTTTACATTACGTTCGGTGCTTTTAACATTACGTTCGGTGATTTTAACATTACGTTCGATGCTTTTAACATTACGTTCGGTGCTTTTAACATTACGTTCGGTGCTTTTGCCGCACTTCGGCTCTTTTATCATTTGGTGCTTTTACCTTTCGGCCCTTTCATCATTACGTACGGTTGACATCGGGTCAAGTGGAAAAAAATCAACGGCTGTGGGAATGAGCCTAGTGGAAAATCGCGCGTAACAAAGCATATTCGACATGTGATTATGTTAGTGATAAAATAATAATAACTAACGAAAACAAAAATGTCTCGATCAATCAAAACAGTATTAGAAGACCTGGATCTACATTTTCTTGTCCCTAAGTTTGAAAGGGAAAGGGTACGTTCTAGTTTTTTTTCCACATGATTTTGATGGTATATTAGGGCAAATAGAAATATAAGATTATCACTATAGACCTAGTATTGAAAAAAAAAATAACTAGGGGGGACTCTTCTTTATTCCGGATATGAAGAAGCAGGCTTGTTTAAACAAAAGACACGTAATTAATTAATTAATTAATTACCGGTAACCAAACGATTCCAAAAGCACCGAACGTAATGTGAAAAGTACCGAACGTAATGTAAAAGCACCGAACGTAATGTTAAAAGGGCCGAATAGCAAATGCGCCGAACGGAGAAGAGCCACCAAAGGCAGTAACGGCGTTCCATACGACTGCCCTTATTTCAGGCAATGGAACGTTAAAAAGTACTCCCACGAAGGGGCGTGTCCTTCATAAGAACGTAAAAGGCGTTCGCATCGAACGCGTGCTGCGTTTCGAATTCCAGCATACATTCTATAGACGCGCAGCACGCGTTCGATATGAATGCGCTTTACGTTCTTTTAAAGGCCACGCCCCTTTTGGGTAGTACATTTTGAAATAGGGTTGCGTTTCAAAGAATCCCAGCCAGTCGGACCTCTTGCAGTTTCATATTCTCATACACGATAGGGGGCGCCTTATTATGCAGATTTGAATATAGCAGTGGTTCCCAAATTTCTTGCATTCGTGGAACCCTCGCGACATCAAAGTCATGTACATTTGTTACTCAGTGTTCATATTCCCAACAAAAAAAATTGAAGGCAGAAGACAATTCGCCACGAAAGCAGGGAGAGAACCACAATTCCTCAGGGAGAAAAAAATGTGTATCGTAATATTTTTTACATATTATAAGACCCAAAATCGATTAAATAAGCCTTCAAACTCTCTAATTTGTCGTCGGGGGCTTCGCCCCCATGGAGATTCAGAGCGACGCCTGACCACGACCACTTTTTTTTCGTCGGAGGAGATCGGAAATCAGGGATAATTTTCTTCTTCTTCCTTATTTTTTTTTTTTTAGGGTGACTTGTAAGATTATCGATAAAAGATAATTCGCCACAAAAACAACGGCATTAAAAAGCGGCGGATTTTGGATGATTGGCAGTAAGATGTATGTCATACTATTGGAAGACAAGAAAAATAATTTAATAAAACTGGTCTAAAAATCGAGGGAACCCTCAATTTTTTTTGCGACCTCCTACACACCCTTTTGATTGGGCGGACCTCAATTATTTTTCGCGGACCCTGGGTTGGGAGCCACTGCGTTCTAAAGACCATTATTATTGTAGTTCGTTTCGATGTGGGATTGCGTTTTAACGAAACCCCCAAAGTCGGACATCTTGCAGTTCTATACTCTTTGGGGTAGGCCCTTAGCATATAATTAAGGGTTAATATAATTATCCAAAGAAATAAATGTGGTAGAGAAAGTTTTTGGATTACCTTGTGTGTAAATAATCGGGTTTTTTTGAAATATATGTGGTCTTCAACTCAAATAGTACTTTTATATATACATTATTATTTAATATTATCATTATTGGTATTTTCATCGACATGGCTAAAAGCATTCGATGCAATTAACCATTGAATACAAACATCTAAAAAAGGGTTATTATAGAAGACAATACTCCGGATTGTCACAATAAGGTACCGGTAATCATTTCTTTACTACCTTGACAAGCTGTTATACAAAATTAACAATTATACCCATTGATTTTTTAAAAGAGATATTTAGGACTTGGACCTCAATAATTTAAATTACCCTCAAATTTACACCCTTAACCTTGGATCGTCCCCTACACATAATACAGTACTTTCTTCATTGTAACTTGGTTAAACTTTGCCGAAAGCTTCATGCAGTTGACCGGTTTTTGAAATATTTGTTGTTGACTGTTTGCCCTAAGTCACTTTAATTTGTCCTCTCATGCACACCCCACCCTAGATTGACACCAGATATTAGGAGGCACATCCTTGATGGTCTATGCTTCGGCAAAGCATGAAAAGTTTCAAGCATAGGGAGTGACCAAAGTGCAGGCCAGAAAAAAAAAACAGTGCAAAAAGATGGGGAATCAACACATTGGATTGGATTGGATTTATACGGTGTAAACACCAAGGATAGCCCACGAAAGTTTAGAAGAAAACTTATTTCCAGTGTGGGCTCCTTCTGGTGGTGCTTTGGCAGTACACCGGGAGACAATCTCCAACTCTTCCGAAAATAAATGCACACGAGACCAACAGCTTATAAACGTCTCATTCGAAATGCGCTATTGTAACTTGTATTTCGACTCTGAAACACAAGGAGAGGCAGCGATGGGAATTGAATCAGGTACCAGAGATCTCCACGGTTCAGCACACACACACTGGCTACCACCAGATTAGCCGACTGAGCTAAGCTGCTCTCTCAACATGGTTGCATGACCATTGACCCTACAAATTTGACCGACTGGATGACGGCCCCGTGGACACTTAATATTAATTATGAAATTTATACCAGTATATAGATAGACATATCATCATTGTAAGTTCGTTTCTTAACTCCTTCATTAGGTCAAAGTTCAAATCACAAATAAGTCGGTATTTGTGACTTGACCTATGATATGCAGAATACATTAAAATCTGTCTATTTAAAAAAAACTCGGTTCACACATAAGAGTGATATCTGTGTATCGGTATAAATTTCATAATTTCGTATTAAGTGTCCACGTGGTCATCCGGTCGGTCGAAGTAGGGGGTATTTTTAGGGTCAATGGTCCTGCAATCATGTTCGGGACCCCATCATACCTTCATTATTGCTCTACCTTGCAAACATTTATGTAGTGGTATGAGCTTATTTATCACAGGTTTAATTTGGACTTGCTTACTTAAACGAATGATAAAATTTCAGTCTGTAGCAATTTTTAATTTATCTTCGTTATTCCAGGAGATATATAGCTTCGTAAAAACCGTACTAAAAAGGAGCCATTAATATCGGCATGAAAAAGAGGGCGTAGTACCTACATTTCAAAAGGTCGTAACTTAAAAACCGCTTGGAAAATGACAAATTTTGATGATATTGAAAGTTCTGAAACAAGAAGAGACGATCATGAGTATGAAACGACATTTGCCCGACCATTGGTGGTCAGGTTGGAAACACATTGTGACGATTCAGCTTATGAAGAGCCACGCACGTACCTACATGTCAATAGAGGCAGCATGCATCAGGGACGGATCCAGAGAGTTTCTGACGCGGGGGGGGGGGGCACAATATGAAGTTTAAGCTGCCACGCCCACCTCCCCCTTCCCCCACCCATGGTTGGTGTAAATAAGTGGTAAACAATCGAACTCTCCTTTCTCTCACTGCTGGATCGCCACTGAATTCATGGGTTCACTCCCTTTTCGGATCCCTTTTCTCTCTTAATCCAAATTGTTCTCCCTCTTTTTTTTTTTTTGGCTTGACCGACGGGTGGGGGGAATTCCCCCCCCCCCGCTGGATCCGCGCCTCAGCATATACTAGCCTGCAGAAGCCGTTTAATAATGCTAGACCTTAAGGTTAGTTAATTTTAATCTATACAGGTATGTCCAACCATCATTTGAAAGTGCAGTCCTAAAAATTGAAAGAAAACAAGTAAACAGTAAAGAGAGGTGTACTAAGTAATTATATAACTGAACTGTTAAAATGTAGACTATATGTTATGTATATACGCCTATACGTAGTTGAGATTATGATGAAATAAAAATGGGAAAATCCCACAAAAGAGAAAAAAAAATCATAGGCTTATGCATAGAGTTTGTCCAATATTTTTGAATGTTTATAAGATGAAGACTGAAGACCCAAAAGTGAAGACCCATATTTTTTCTCTTTTATTTTTAATGATAGTACATCAAGCTGTCCCAAAATCAAGGGTGCTGTTTTAAACACAATGGGTGACCTAAACCACTCGAAAACGAAGATATATGATTCTTAATTATCTTTTTAAAAATATTTTGAAATCATCATTAAATTATTTATTTTTAATGATAATACATCAGACTGTGCCAAAAACAAGGGTCCTCATTTTAGCTTAAACAACCCGAAAACGAAGACCTTTTCTCAATTATCTTTTAAAAATATTTCAAAATCATCATAAAATCATTGTCAAGCACGTCTTTCATCATTCACATGGGAATGATATATAGAATATAGAGAAATAACTAAGGTCTGAGTTATCATTATAGACACCCAATGGGTGTCACGGTGACTACAAAATGAAGCAAAATTAGCGAAGACCCGAAAAACGAAAACCCCTTATTTCTTTTAGTGTATTTTGTATTTTAATGAAACATATCAGATTCACAAAATCAAATCTACACGAGATTATTTGGACATTTGATTGTGAAATTATTAGGGGTCTGCGTTTTATACCCTAGTGGGTGTCGGCAAGACGAATACCAAAGACCTGAAAAAGTAAGACCCCTGAAAGTAGCTATATAATTTTTTAAATCACAAATATTTTAAACAAGATTTGTGTTCTTCCTCAGTGTAAGACAATTTGATTGCCTTACCCGGAATATTTTATTTATCCTAGCTATCGTAGAATATAATTGTATATGATTTAAACATTTATAAAAAGTCTTTGTATACAGTATTTGATTTGATTATGATTATGAAAAAATAAATAACTGTTACTTCTTGTTGTTGCAAACATGAATTTTTATCATCGAATATATGGCCTACATACACACACACACACACAACCACACACACACACACACACACACACACACACACACACA
>NW_022725863.1:22124-26085 GCF_011630105.1 Anneissia japonica
ATAATTTTTTTTTTTTTTTTGGTTTTTGCTAACGATTTATATGTAGCATTTTTCTGTCATTTCTATTATATTATATATATATATTATATTATATTATATTATATTATGAAAAAAAATCCTAAAAATATAAATTATACATCAAATGAAAGCTTATTCTATAAGCTTTCTTTGTTTTTAGAAACATTTTTCTGTATAGTTTACAGAAAGTTCCCAAAAATCCACCAGGACGACGCATACTCAAAAAACGCAAAGTTGTAAGTAAGTTGATCCAGAGGATGATAATGGTGGTACAACACAACAACGATGGTTAAGATGCTATATTACGTAATTGTTATTTGAGCCGACTTTACCGTTAAGCAAGTTAATTTACTGTTATTCTAGTGAAGTTAACCCTCTAGATACCGTCTTCGACTGACCTCAAACCGAGAATTCCCATTTTCGACTGTACAGTCGAAATTTAGTGACTAAAAAATAGGTGGTTTTCAAATCGCTCTTCTGTTTTTATTTTAGCTCCAATACGTCAGAAATTTTGAATATTATATTATATATATATATTATATTATAATTATGAAAAAAAATCCTAAAAATATAAATTATACATCAAATGAAAGCTTATTCTATAAGCTTTCTTTGTTTTTAGAAACATTTTTCTGTATAATTTACAGAAAGTTCCCAAAAATCCACCAGAACGACGCATACTCATTTTACGGGTGTTTCCAGGATATTCCGACTGTGAAAGAATTCACATAGACCTCAGTTAGATGTTGGTTACTCTGTATCAAGCACTTTAATGATCATCTTAACACATTTAAAATCATAATGACAAGTGTTAAAACATAAAACAAATTAACTAATAAATCAATATATCTGATCCTTTACCCAACATTACTTTTACTAAATTAACTAAAATGACATTAAACATTAAATCATCATGAGGAAAATACCACTTTATATATATATTTATATAGAATTGTTTAAAGCCTAAAATAAAGTACAGTATTGAATATACAATACTCTACCCTGTTACTAAAGTTGCTATTCTTGTTATACACATTAGGGAAAACAAGTTTATAAATTACTCTCTATAATCTACCTAACTTGCTCTATAACCTTTGTTGCCATAGCAACAGTGGTTTCAGTGGCACAGCCCTGCATACCTTACCAATCAGTGGGAAGGTCACTAACCTAAATGCAGTGCACTGTATAGGGTTCTATTGGGCCTACTGTATTCTATTGAACCTACAGTTTGTTCATCACAATAATGACAAGTTTTAATTACTTATTCATAGCATAGTGAAAATATAACAGTCATGTTAACTTTAATCTAAAGCTTAGATGCATCATAATAAGCAATCATCTATCATAATTTCCATAATAGTCTATCTAGTACAGTATTCAACCATGGTTTAACAGTGAACTGTAACTATAACGTTTTCATCTTTAATTATCTCTAGTTTAATTCTTTGAGATACACACTTATCTCAGCATCTATCTAAAATATAATGTAAATGATTTAAATACTAAAAAGTTATAAAAGAAAACATATTAGGGTACTTACCTGTGAAAGAATTCACATAGACCTCAGTTAGATGTTGGTTACTCTGTATCAAGCACTTTAATGATGATGAGCTCAATGCCAGAGGCCCAACCTCAACCAGGTCATGTGACTTTCCACAGGTCCTTGGATGTTGAAATTTAATAGGGGCCTACTTTTCTGTGCAGGTAACACTCAAAAAACGCAAAAAAAACCTAGTTACACTGCAAAAGAATCCGGTATTCAAGGGTTTGCACTACAAAAGAATCTGGTATCCAGAAGGTTAAGTCACTTAACTTTAAGTGACTTGAGCATTTATCTAGTTATAATTGACTGGTTCACATCAAATTTTTAAATAGTTAAGTGGATGTACAGGTATATCTAGATAAAACCAGGCTTGTAAATAGGAATGGCTTGCTTTGAAAAGAATCGGTTATATTTTCTATTAGTTCAAATATAGCGTGACAAATAGAATGATTTGGTCTGAAACTATGTTGATATTTATTTAAAATGTTATGTTTGGTAAGGAAGTCCAAGGGCAAATAAACTTTTAAAGGATTTTAAAAATAAACTTTTGAAGGATTTTTGAAAAAAATGGGTAGGATTGATATGGGTCTATAGTTAGTATACTGTAGTTTAATGGTGTTTCTTTTAGATGGCTTTATTATTTTAATAAAGAGAGATTCACAGTTATCATCGTTAATAGTAAGATCAGGATGAAGTTTGACATTTTACTCACTTTTAACAAATAAACAGACACCTCCAAATGTAGTTAGTCTATTCTTAGTGAAGAGAGTGTAATTTTCGAGGAATGGTATGGGTTTAATTTTGTTTTTCCACATTTCAGATACCGATAATTAAAAAAACTATGTTTAATAAAATCTAATAATGCAGTAATGCAATGTACTTCCTTGTTTTGTTTATTGCAGTAATGTTTGGTTAAATTGTTGTTCTGTTATACTGTAGTATTATCCAATACAGTACTGTAGCTAGAATTCTTCATTAAGATAATATGTACACCCCTATTACTGAACTAATATCCATGTTAAATTGGAAAACAATATTAAAATTATGGTATTTAAATGTCTACAGGGGTTTGCACCATTATATTTAACTAATCAATTCCAATTCATGGACACACTCCACCCAAAAAATACAAGAAGCCAATCCACAAATACATTAATAATTTTAACATGGAAAAACACTCAAGGGAAGAGAACTTACCGATACCGAGCATCAATGCTCTGGAATGACCTTCCAGATGTTCGTAAACATTCCCAAATTATTATAAAGTTGATTTTTAAATTTCATTTGTGCATTGTATTTTAATTGTTTTTACCTATTTTATCATTTCTTTCATTTTCTCGTTCTTTTTGTAATTTGGTTAAATTATATTTTTTACTAAATCTGGACCTCTTAAATTTCGAGACCAGTACATCTTATTATATTTAAATGAGCATTCCAAAATAAAGAAAGATTTCTATTGTATTGTAATCAGGATATTTAAAAAAATTGGGGGGGGGGAGAGACAGGGGTGTTTCAGGACCCTTTTGATCCCCTGTGGCTGCACCCTTGCTCCACACTACAGTACTTTAAACTGGGGATAAGCTCCAGCCCACAAGGATTTACTTTTATTGAACAAAAAAACTTAAGCCCTATTCCTGGCAAAATTTCATTAAAAACATATTTTTTTTAGAGAAGATCATATGCATTACTCTAATTATTATAAATCATGAAAAAATATTGGTATAAATTTTAGTTTTATGCAAAAGAATAAAAAAAAAGAGAAATACAGACAATTTCTCATAGAATATTACATTTTCTCACGAATTCTTCGTTACAAGGAATTTCAGAGGTTGTAGATCGCATCCGCTGGAATATACTCTCGCTTTTTTGTATACTTTACAGTCAATAAAGTACGCCCTCTCTAATGGGATTAGTGTTTGTACTTCGCATCTCGCACAATGCGGTCGTTCAAGTAGGCCTGAGATATGATTGTTTTAAGTGTCAAAATCTCGGTCAGAATCAGTTTTTTAACAAATTTGAAATAATTCCTATGAAATACAGTATTATGTGTCAATACTAGCAACGGAAAATATCATGCTGGCCGTTTTTTAATGTGTGAAAACAGAACCTAAATCGAGATAAGGCTAGGCCTAGCAGCCTAGCAGTGTTGGATAGGCTGCTTTCGGTGCCTACTATATTTCTTCGCAGACCTGTCGCAAATTCAAACATGAAAAATTGATCCGCATTTATTTTTTGTGTGGAACACAAAAAAAATCAAATTTCAGTCTTATTTTACATTTTTTTCATTCTTAGGAATATCTAAATTCAGTTAAACTAGCAATTCCGTATTATATTTATAAATCTTTATAACATTATACAAAAATTAGATTTTTCTTAAAAATTGAAATTTTGCCGGGAATG
>NW_022725863.1:26154-36641 GCF_011630105.1 Anneissia japonica
ATTGGGGGGGGGGGGGAGACAGGGGTGTTTCAGGACCCTTTTGATCCCCTGTGGCTGCACCCTTGCTTCACACTACAGTACTTTAAACTGGGGATAAGCTCCAGCCCACAAGGATTTACTTTTATTGAACAAAAAAACTTAAGCCCCATTCCTGGCAAAATTTCATTAAAAACATATTTTTTTTAGAGAAGATGCATATGCATTACTCTAATTATTATAAATCATGAAAAAATATTGGTATAAATTTTAGTTTTATGCAAAAGAATAAAAAAAAAAGAGAAATACAGACAATTTCTCATAGAATATTATATTTTCTCACGAATTCTTCGTTACTAGGAATTTCAGAGGTTGTAGATCGCATCCGCTGGAATATACTCTCGCTTTTTTGTATACTTTACAGTCAATAAAGTACGCCCTCTCTAATGGGATTAGTGTTTCTACTCCGCATCTCACACAATGCGGTCGTTCAAGTAGGCCTGAGATATGATTGTTTTAAGTGTCAAAATCTCGGTCAGAATCAGTTTTTTAACAAATTTGAAATAATTCCTATGAAATACAGTATTATGTGTCAATATATTATGCTGGCCATTTTTTAATGTGTTAAAACAGAACCTAAATCGAAGTAAGGCTAGGCCTAGCAGGCTAGCAGTGTTGGATAGGCTAATGCTTTCGGTGCCTACTATATTTCTTCGCAGACCTGTCGCAAAATCAAACATGAAAAATTGATCCGCATTTATATTTTGTGTGGAACATAAAAAGTCAAATTTCTGTCTTATTTTACATTTTTTTTATGCTTAGGAATGTCTACATTCAGTTAAACTAGCAATTCCGTATTATATTTATACATTTTTATAACATTATACAAAAATTAGATTTTTCTTAACAACTGAAATTTTACCAGGAATGGGGCTTTAAATGTTTTTGTAATGTTTTGAAATAATTTCCTCTGTTCAATTCAAAAATAGAGCTTCCGCTTTCATCATTTGTCAATACTTGGTATATTCTTAACTTATGTTATATAATTTGTATTTCATCAGGTGATGAGATTCCAGATCACACATGTTTCACTCCAAATCCTCTTCGTTCCCTGACTGAAACCGAAAAACAAGCTTGGATTGGTAGCTATAGAGGATATGTAAACACTTCTTCAGACCTCGACACAACATTTGGTAGAGTAGTTGATACTGGTAGTGGTGGTGGTTTGATCGCTGGAGTTAAAGGCGTAGTTCCTGAACACTATGCAAATAAGGTTTCTGCTGAGCGTCAGCATTTGTCACTTGATCCTGGAAATCATAAAGTTGGTGCATTCTTTTGCAATTCAACACATTTGGATAATCCATCATCGTATATTCCTTCAATTATACTGGCAAAAGGAGGTTTGTTTTTAAATTTATGTTTATACAAAATTAAATATATATGTATAATGTGTGGCTATATTTATGCACAAGGTTGATAGTCAACAGCTGATGTCGCTAGAAATCAGAAAACAAAACAAAGAATCCCCTATGGAAACATAGTCATACAGTATGTACATTTACCTGTAAGTTATAACCAGAATTTGTTCATGTATAGGTGTAATTTTGCCCTACCTGACGTGGAAATGTACCAAATACTCGGTACATTTGCAAACAACTGCGAAAAAAATCGCAAGTTGTTCTCGGTTGGGACTCGAACCCACGATCTCCAGATCACTAGCCTGGCATCAACCTCTAGACCACCGAGCTTGCGCCTGATGGCCAGGGTTGAATTCAAGTCCAAGTAAGCAGCGGGTACTGCAGTGTTGATAGTAATTGCTATTGTCGTGATGGAATAATAGACAATAATTGGATTTGCGTCAGGAGAAACATGTATAGGTGTAATTTTGTTCTTTTGTTAATTTTATAGTTCTCCTTCTTCAAATAATGGACAAAATAACTAAAATGGAAGTGGAAAAGATTACCTATACCTATGTGTTGGTCTCCTGTTTCAAACCATAATAGAAGACCCCACCAATTAAAGACCACCTCTTTATAAAGACTACTTTTCAAAGCTACAGTATGTAGAGCGGCGTCTGTGTACATATTACATTAACTATAGTGGAGGGCTTTATATGAGGGTAAATGAAATTAAATTAATGATGTATTGTGTATAGAATAGAATGAATTATTATCTAAAACAACTGTCTCTTTGGCCTATCTTAATATTTCTTCCATAGGCCTAGTGTGGTAGCCAGCTACCAATCGGTGGGCCGTTTTGGCCGGGAGACTCCAATTTTTTTTTCAGGTTTTTTCACATGCTCTCCTGGTTTACAAAGAAAATGGCATATGCGTACTAATCTTAATTATATTGTCTTTTTTTTTTTGCAATAAAATATTACGTAGAAACCTCAATATTTATGAACTTGCGTTTAATATTTTGTTCGGCGACACTTAGAGCAAAGCCTAGCCTCTCCATGAGTCGTGTGAGAGATGTGAATGTGAGCGTTGCAAAGACACGCTGGCCTTGTATGCACTTTCTCTATGGTATTGCATAGAGTAAGAAATATTGAACATACAAGCAAATAAAATTACAATTTTGATCAAGTAGGCCTCTACTAATAAATTAGGTGTCAAGTGTACTTTATTCCATTTATTCATGCGACGATCCCACACAGTTAACTCTGGAATGTTCAAAGATTCAAGATTAAGCGTAGCAAACTACAGTAATTCTTCCATCATGGTAAGTCTAATCATGGATTAATAATTCCATCACCTGATAAGGGTACGGCATGCCTTCTGAAATACAGTGCCTCCATTACAGAATACTGTATATCTGTGGGCCAGTGTAGGCCTATTATGATAGCTTCGTGGATACTAATTTCATCTATAAACGTAAGTACCTAACGATCTATATAATTACCATATTTTGATTATTTATTATATTAAAAAATAAATTATAACATTAAATTGCAGTGGGATAAAGACAAAAGCTAAAATGTACTTTAAAAAAATATAACAAACAGTCAAACGTGCCGTAATTATCGGTATTTTATGTAATAATACTTTAATAATATTGTAATAATAATACTTATTTATTAAATATAATAATTCTAATCGACTAAGCAGTTCAAAATCTAGTGTGCCTAAATAATATCATGATAGTAAGGTCATAAGATAGACTACAACATATTTTATAAATGACTTATACAAGGAAAAAATTAAAACACTCGTAAAAAAAGACCGTGAATCGGTAATAAATTGAATATTCATGAGCAAACTTTAATATCATAATTTACTTGCGCGCAACAAAAGATGAAAACAGAATAAGTTTCGATATGTTTTATGGTTTAAATTGCACGTAGATTTATCTGTTTTGTAGTAGTAGAAAGTGATGAAATTCGACTTACTAAATAATACGATAATCCCTTGATGAAATTGATGATAATTATAAAGACGTATCTTAAACTGCATTACTGCACATGTCTTATTACTAGATGGTAAATGTCAGTGACTTCTGCGCAGCCTGAGTTTGCATTCTTGTCACCAGTGTTACGCTTGGCTTGTTTCTAAATGAGGGGTGTTACTTAATCAGACCGAAGTCAGCAGCGGTAAATAGGATATCCATCAAAGGCCGTTATCTTAACAAGGTATAATTTAATGGCCCTATGCTAGAGCACTGCTGCTCCGCGGCTCTGTTGTTACTCCTTTTATTTTCTTTCTCTATGTTTGCATATTTTTTACAGCATATATAAAACCTGAAAAACAAACTCAAACAGTAAGCTTTGGAGAAACAGTAACAATAAACATGAATTTGATCAATGGTACTGTGATGGATTTACGATGGAGGCTGAATGGAATGATAATGGAGAGTTGGTCGGGAAAGGTTAACGTTACAATAGAGGATGTTACAAAGGCTGATGCTGGAATCTATGAATGTTATTTAAATGACAGAAGAAATGAAGTAAAACATGCTATAATGAGGCTCATTGTACGAGGTATTGTAAATATATCAATAAGTTTAATAAGGACACTTCATTTACTTGATCTCCAACAGTAATACAATGTTTGAAATATTGTACACTCTGCTATAACCACCAAATCCACCACTTACAGAAAAAACCCCTGTTTAATGTAGAAACACTAAACAGCTTATGTACAGTAGTAATAAGAAAATCAACATCAGCTAATGTACAACAGTCAACAGCTAATGTACAACAGTCAATTCATCTAATGTACAAGTCAACAGCTAATGTACAACAGTCAACAGCTAATGTACAACAGTCAACAGCTAATGTACAACAGTCACCAGCTAATGTACAACAGTCACCAGCTAATGTACAACAGTCAACAGCTAATGTAAAACAGTCAACAGCTAATGTACAATAGTCAACAGCTAATGTACAACAGTCAACATCTAATGTACAACAGTCAGCAGCTAATGTACAACAGTCAACATCTAATGTAAAACAGTCAACATTTAATGTACAGTAGTAACATAATTTGCCTACCGCTATGTACCTACTGTAACAGCGCCAGCAAATTTATAATTATTTCATTATCAATATCATTAAAACATGATATTATGTTGCCTGCACATTTCCTAAACCTGTGAGGGATAAACAAAATTGCTACCTGTAATATCGAGTGCTTTATTGGTCGGTCGGGTCCTCAATACATAATAGCTATTTCTAATTTTTGTTATCATTTCAAATATTGTAGGTATGCAGTGAGTTCATCGGCCAGTTGTTCTGTCTGTCGATCGGTCCCATTCAACATTTAACATGTTACTTACCGCCGATTTTTGTAGGTCTTATGCACTTGTCAGTTGTAGCTCGGGACATACACATAGTTGTGTCCCGTAGTGCTGGGACGTATCTAAAATTCACCCGTATATGTAACCGCATCGAAAGGGCCAGGAATTTTACACGTTAGAGTAGCCAGGATTTCGGATGAGTGCTGTCAAATTGCCTGGTCTTCTTTCCTAGCAATTTGCCTCACTAGGCCTAGGCATTCAGCAATTGCTGTGTGGTTGGTTTTGGTAATTAAAAAATTGCCTACCGGTACTCTAACTAGGCCTACCATCATGGTTTTATTTTTTTATAGATCACAGTATAAATTATATAATAAAATTTGAACCTCCACTACACAACGACTTGGACCGAGGTGACACGTGAGTGTGTTGCGTGAAAATTTGTGAACCGTGTATTTGACCTAGCTTGCGTAAAAAAATACACCAAGGCAAGGAAATCTTTCTCTACTACTAAACTACTATTAAATTTCTGTTTTGATCCTGAATAAATTCTATCAATCAGTTAAATCAATCTATCAATTTTCTATCTTTATGATCAATCAATATGCATTTTTCCAAATTTCCATGGGAATCTGCCTAGTGATATGCATGTGTAGTGCTTCCATCAAGCAAGCTCATCTCCTTGCCTCTCTCACATGCTTCTCCGATTAGCAGACATAGGCCAGACCGATGGGCTAGACCTTCAAATAGTTTTTGTCTCACTCTGTATGTTTGCTACAGTAGGCCATCATCCAATCATTTATTAGCAGGGCATTTTACCAGGATTACGAAATATTTCCCGGCAGTAGGTAGTGGGGACTCCGGGGATGTACATTAAATGATGTTCCGCATTGCTGGGATGTGGCCGGGACATTCACATGCACAACCGTTTCGTAAATTACATCCCCGCTAGGCCCAGGGGTGGGGTGGGGAGAACTACAATTGACAAGTGCATTATTGATTTATTTGCAGGCAGTTTATCAATAATGTATTAAGTCGGTAAATTTTTCAAAATTTTTTATTGTGCATATTTTGTATTCTTAGGGCAGACGAAGATGTCATTGTGGTACATGTTAGCTCTGTAAATGCTCTGTTTCTTTTCATGCTCATGCTTTCAGCACGATTTAGGAGGTGGGAATGCAATTTATGATGTGTTCCAAACAGCTGAAGTACATGAATACAGCTAAATAATAATCGAACATGTTCACATCATTCCACAATGACCCTTTCGAAAGATGCATTGAGTTCTTTAAAGTGCACACAAGTCAGATGTATACACTGGACCTCTATTTTACGTCCTTATCTGAGAAGACTTGGTTCTACCAACCGATCCATGGGTGAGGAGCTGCTGGAACCAGCGCCTATATTAATGCTGTAGCTAGAGTAACTGGCCGACCGATTGCCTACCTGCTTATTTAAAAACGATATAATAATAACAGAAATTATAAAAATAGCTGTTAAATGTAATAAGGACTAACTGACTGACCAGTAAAGCACCCGATATTACAGGTGACAATTTTTTATTCCTTGCAAGTTCAGGAAATGTGCAGGCAACATAAAATCATTTTTTGTAGTTAATGATATTGTAATATTAAAAAATTCTACATTTGCGGGTGGTAGTAGTAACATTAGCGGTGAGGCAATTTTCGTTACTACATTAGCTGTTGAGCGTTCTATATTAGCTGATGTTGATTTCTTCTGTTAGTGTTTCTACATTAGCGTTTTACTACATAAGCAGTGGATTATTTTACATTAACGGTTGTTTCTGCATTAGCCGTTGTTTTCTACATTAAGTGGTTGTAACTAGGACCCCTTTGAAAATTAGTGCTTGTGAACTCATAAAATTTCAAAAAGGATAAGAGAAAATCTTTTAAATATTTATTAAATGAGAATATATTTCAATCAGAGATAATATGTTAATCCCAGCTAACAATTTCTCAGTACCATAATACAGTAATAATAATAATAATACATTGCAGTTAGCTCAAAACATTTTTAATACATATATACTGTAAATTGTAACATAATGTCTGATTAAATAATATTGCCAGCATTGCTGAAACTGTGTGTTAACTTTATTTTTTGACATAACCTAACCACAATGCTCAGGTTTTGTATTACCTAGGATGGTAATTCCAATCACCCATGTAGTATTTACATGTGAGGCTGCCAACTTTGTGCAATGTGCCATACTGTATTTGCATGATGATGATGAGGATGTCATATTAAGGCCAACTCAGACAGCGTCGTACGACACAGCCTGATGATGTTTGCATTTTGATGGACCATAGAGGGATGAATTTGGTTCATATCAGTGTATTTGACTAGACTTTAATCATCATTGATGTAATTTTTGTCAACAGATTGCTCAGCTGCTCGTTGGGGACCAAACTGTCAGAACTTGTGTCCTACGTGCTACAATGGGGGAGTGTGTGATGATGTCACCGGATTATGTATTTGTCCTCCAGGATTCAATACAACTGACTGTAGTTTTGGTAAAACAAATGTTTTAGGATACCAACAAATATTATATTTACCTATTTTGATTTTAGTTGCATGCACCGAGTTTTCTATTTTCTCTAATGAATTATTAAGGATTAATTCAGGAGGAGGAATCGATAAGATTAATATTGTTTTAACAATTTATATTTACTGTACATTTATCAATTTTCTTGAATATTGTCTATTAACTATATTTATAAGAGGATGGAGAAGAGCCATACTAGTGGTGGCATGTTGAAAAGCTGATGGGAGAAGGTAAGGAGGGGGTCGGATCGCACATCCTCAGGGCCCACCATGCTCAGGGCCCCCATTTTTTGCATATGCCAATGAGACATCTGTAGGCTTTCAACCAATAGTGATTAATACAGTATCATTTAATTGGCAATTCTAACTTATTTATTTATTTATTCAACATAGAGAGCAAGACCAATCTTCAAGAACAAGAAGCAACTGGGTCACACACGAGTGACCCTGTCTAAATCCAAAGGGAACACTTTGTTTGGTCCCAAAGGTGTCCCCATAATAGGGGTTTTACTGTATTTGCAAAAAAAAAAATTGTCAATCTTACTATTATTCTTAATGTATTATAAAATATTTATTATATTTTTCAATAGTTATGAATGGCTGAACCTATTTATTTCTTACTGTTTATTAACAGGATGTGGAAACAACAACTGGGGAAGAAAGTGCTTAATTGTTTGTAGCACTAACAATCCTGGTTGTCGTGGTAATTTGGCATGTGTTCCAGATCCGTTAGGATGTTCTTGTATGGCTGGCTATGGTAGTCTTAACTGCAAACAAAGTAAGCAAAATTAAATAAATTAATTATTAGCAATACAGGCATACCTTCCAGTATTTACTAAATGTCTAAATTATGTGTTTTTTCATAACCTGGAGTCATATTTTTTTTTATTCATGTTGTCTTTTGTGTTTTTTGGTTTTTTTTTTAGTTTTGGTCTTTCATTTTGATTGTGGCTTTTTGATTATTTTTGTCCTTTTGTAAATAGAGTTGGCTCATCACCGGCTGTTTTTTGTTGTTGAATATCCTCTATTAATTTCTGTGGTATTTTTATATGAATAGGAATAATTTTAAATTGGTAAAATAGATTGATTAGAAAGCAATTTCATCATTACTCTTACAGTAACCTACTAATATTTTAATCACTTTACTATTACCTTAGTAAATAGTTACAGGATATATCCTATCTGCCACCTAAACAATGCAAGGCAAGGCTGCTAATACTACCTGTATTTGGGAAAATATTTGCAGTTTGTCTGCTTAAAGCAGGGGTCCCAAATCTACCTGAAATTATAAAAGCCTCTCGCAAGTACGCGTTTCCTCCTGCAAACCCATCTCTTCCAATTTCATAATATTTGCATGTTTTTAATATTATATTCTCAATTGTCTCTCAAAAATCAGTGCTCATTTAAACAAATCTCCTGGAAGTGACTTCTTTCAACTTGGAACCCTTGGCTTAAAGGCATAAACCTTGACACGAACTGGGTATTTTGATGCTGTGCAAAGAAATACAACTGTTTGATACATCAACTCTAAAATATGAAAAATTTTCACCCTAAACCCCACCCCTACCAATGGTGGCAAATATAGCCCCTCTAAGGTGGGGTAAAATTCTAAAAGGATCCCAGTCAATCTACATATATTTGCCCCAACTATTAAATTCAAAGTAAAAATTAATGAAAAGAATATCACACAGGGGCCTTACCCTTCTCCATGTGCATTTACAGTCATGTTAAATAACTGAATAATTATCCTCCACCATTTTTTCATTAGTGTGAAATATAATGATGGCAAGGATATCACATAATTAATGAGTTATACAATCAGGAACTGTTATTGGTTTTATAGCATGTGATGGAATGGGGAAATATGGGTCAACATGCAGCGAGGAATGCCATTGTGCAAATGGTGTGACATGCGATGCAAGTATTGGATGTCCAGATGGACCATGTGCAGATGGATATTCCGGGAAAAACTGTCAAGGTTTGGCTTGTCCGTCTTCTTATTGTTTTCATTGTACTGGAAACAAAAATATTATTTTTTTTTTTTGCATTTTGCAATTGTAATAGAATATATCTATTGCGTTGATTATTTGGGAGCGGTGCTTATCGATTAAAAGCTGGTATGGTGTGTGGCACTTATTCAAGAGTAGCACATATTTGAGTGAGTCACTATTAGTCCAGTTAAAAATCACCTTAGCCATGGTTTAAGCTCCTATCTCAATGAAACTCAAACTGTAGGTCCTTTATATATTGGAAAGATCATATCATGATACAAAAAGTGGGATTTAAGGAAAAAAAGCAAGTTTTATAACCAGATTTTAGCTGCTTGTCACCTCGAAAAGTGACGTGACGAGGCTAAAATAACGATATGCCATCTTGCATCTCTACAAAACTTATTAGATAAATGATATGTTCGCTAATAATTACCAATATCACAATGCATTTTGATACAGTATAAATACATAAATATTACGATGTACAGTATTTTAAAACATGCAAATCTCAGAAAAACTGAAAAACAAAACCATAAATACATGCGAGTCTTAAAAAAAATAAATGTGTCCTTCTTTATAAAGTAAACTACGCCCTCAAACGAATCAATATATTTTAACAAGCGAAGCGACGGTACCCAAGCGACGCGGTATAAAAGTTTGTACATGAGGTATAAAAATAAGTTTATACAGTATAACGTCGGGTACCGACTACCATAATTTATCGCACTTATGGACCTAGCATTTAGCCTACGACTTCAGCTTCCCATTTTATTTGCAAGCTAGATTAAAATCAGCGAAACCTATAAAAATTTTCTATAGGCCTAGATAAACTACTATTGTCCAATCCCTGATTTCCATTTGACTTGAAGTGAGTGGAGGCTATGCTTTTTTGGGGGTTTTTTTCACCATAAATATCCAACCCATGGTCGTTCTTATCGATGTTAATCACGTTTAACGTATTGCCTTTGTATTAGAACATAAGTACAGTGTAATATGTAGATGATTATAATCCTTTTAATCATCCGTTGTCACATTCTCATCCTTTGCGCTAATAATGTCTTCAATTTGGCCCCAGACCTACGTCACCAGCACCCACACAAACACATACACGCCATCCCCCCAAACAAACATAGGCCAATATATATATATATACCGCAATACCATAAAAATCAGCTACAGTTGTATGGGGAACCTCAAACAAAACATCGACGGACACAATAAAAC
>NW_022725863.1:36951-43275 GCF_011630105.1 Anneissia japonica
ATGCCAACAATGATTACTCTGAAATTCATATGACTTATTTTTCTGTTGCTGTTAACCACAACTTAATTTGTGTAAATTTAAGCTTTCAACTGTTTATAAACAATTTATAGAAATATACTTAAAACAGAAAATTACTGTCACTGTCTAAAAATAAAAATATCCAAATGAATTTCAAATGTAGGCCTACAGTAAACCATTGCAAATGCAAAGAATAGGCCTAATACTGTCTCTTATACACATCTAGATGTGTATAAGAGACAGGTACCAACTTTGTTTATTTGGTAAATCAACAAAAGCTATAATTAGAGCTTTATTGGTTAGAATCCTGATTTTCAAATTATGAAATATATCATTTTAGATCCTCCAGTATTGACTACTAAACCTCAGGTAGACGTATCCAACACTACTGTAACAGTAACATGGAACCAGTGGACAGACACTGTTGATGAAGGAGATGGTCCAGTAATTGGATACAAAGTCTGCTATACAATGATTGGAGGTTCATGGCTATGCGTCGAATGTGTCCTGAATTTGACAGCCAGCTTTGTAATTGATAAATTCCAACGAGGATTAAGTTATTATTTTCTAGTTAATGCAATTCGTCCGGGAAACCTAGGAGAGGGCACTCACTCCCATGCGACCTTAGTCACAATCCCTTGTCTTTGTAAGTAATTCTATGAAACTTTGAAATTGCATTATAACAGATTTGCTGTTACTTAAATCAAAGAAAATAAAAATTTCCAAGTATACAAATAATAATAAAATATTTTTTGTAGTTGGTCACATAGATATACTGTTTATAGTATATATTTTGTGTTTTAGTCCTTGTAATTTAATATAGTAGTACTCTTTGAAGCTGACATAAGTTGGGGGGAGGAATAACTTTACATAATGTTGTACATTAAGCCAGCATAGAGGAAGCAAAAGAATTGTTAACCAAGCCTGTAAGAATGATTGAGAAGGAACTCACAAAACTGACTAAGCCAACAGTAAAATTTCTTACCACAACAGTTTCGAACAACTTCATTGATCTTCATCAGGTGAATGACCTAACCACAGTTAGATCATTTCGTCGTCCGATGTCATCCGATGACGTGCGCCCTCAGTTGGTTTGCGAGGTCTTATCCACGGAGCCCCCTGTTTCCCGGATTGGTGTAAAAGGTCATCATAGATATGTGATCGCTCGTAGGCTCCTTCATCTATATTAATGTTGTTACTTTTCTTTCTGATTCATATTGCTTCTTTGTCTGTTTATGTTTGGCCAGTCTGGTATGTATACAGTAGGTCTTCCAGTTTCTCCAACATGTATACTGCATCGCAATTGCCGCAGGCCACTTGGTATATGACGCCACTCATTTCTTCCTTCTTGATTTTATCTTTCGGATGAACGAACCTTTTCTCTTATTTTATTCCACAGCTTATAATATGCATTGATGTGATGTTTTTTCAATGTTCGCTTGATTCTTTCTGATAGGCCTTGTAGATAAGGGAGACTGACATTCCCTCTCATCTTGCTTGGTGAGTCATTGATTTTTTTTTGTCCTGGGCTTGTTTTTTTCTTTCTTTGGTTCTTGACTCTGTTTATGGACCATTTTGGGTAATTGCATGCCCTGAGTGCTTTGTTTATATTCTTTGTTCTTTTCTTCATCTGTGGTGAGCTATCCATCAATTTCCGAACCACACTTAATTTGTGTTGTAGTGGGTGATGGGAATTGAAATTCTGAGGTTAGGTCATTCACCTGATGATGAAGATCAAAGAAGTTGTAGTGGTAAGAAATTTTACTGTTTTCTTAGTATCAAAGAAAATTCATCTAAAATATATATCAGAAGCCAAATGAAATTATTTGAACATTTTTAATTAATAGCTGCTTCATCAGGTAGCATATCATTTAGGACATGTTGACCAGGATCTTTAACTTTGGTGAATTAACCCTTACTGAGGTCATCCCTTTTTACAGTTAGAGGGGTAATGAAGTGTGATCATCTAGTCTACAGGCGTGGTTTGAAAATTCTTTACTTGCTCTATGCTGACTTGTGCGAAATTATGTGCATAGCTTGAAATTGAATAAACTTACTATTAAACAAGTACCAGTAGATGGATATGTTTTGTTAAGTACACAATATATTTACAGATAATTGTATATATATATGAAAACTTTCTTTCAATTGAATATTTATATATTTTGCTGTATTTAAAGTGTTGCTTTTTAACTTTTCATGTTAATATTCATGAATTCTTTGTAGAGCAAAAACCTTATAATGATTTTTGTAACTGAATATCATAAATTTAATTGTTTAAAAAACATTTCATGGTATTATGAATTTTAAGTACACTTAATTTATTTGTTTATTTATTCTGCCTTTAACGTGCACTAGTGTTAGCTACTTTGACTTTCTTAAGGTTCCTAACACTTTCAGTGATGTAGCTACTGTATGATCTCACTAGTGCCATGCTTCCCAAACTATGGGTTGCCAAACTTTTGCGTTGGGTCATGAACAGTTTTGCAAAAAAAAAAAAAAACAATTCAATTTATGTGCTCATTTTCAGACAGTTGATGTGAAGTTTAACAGGTCTGACAATTTAAAAAGAGTATTTTTAGGTGAATCTTCATTAGAACAACATTTTATTATATGCCCACAATGATTACTCTGAAATTCATATGACTTATTTTTCTGTTGCTGTTAACCACAACTTAATTTGTGTAAATTTAAGCTTTCAACTGTTTATAAACAATTTATAGAAGTATACTTAAAACAGAAAATTAATGTCACTGTCTAAAAATAAAAAAATCCAAATGAATTTCAAATCTACTATAAACCATTGCAAATGCAAAGAATAGGCCTAATATAACAAAAAGCACCTGTCATGCACTTTGGTTGGTAAGATTATACAGTAGTCAGTTGCGTATCCAGGAAGGGTGCTTGGGGGTGCTGGAGCACCCTCCCTCAGAGGTTGAAAAATTTCCCCTTTTTAAATGTTACATAAAAGCTGACATACATTTTTTTGTATTAAAGTGCCATTTTTCAGCATGTAAAAGTCTCAAATTCTTAAATATGGTGGGCTTAGGTGGATGGTAGTTTTCATAAACTTTAAGTATCCAAGTGCTCAAATCTCACATTTTTTAAATTTACCCATCTGTGCCCCAAAACAATGGTGGGTTTCAGGTGGATATCGTTAATTTTGTACTATTCAAGTACTATTTGCAAGTATCTAGAAGTCTCAAATTCTTAAATTCCAAAAAAATACAATATGCACCTGAAACTTACTGTGGTTGGGGCTCAGGTGAGAAAATTTTAAGAATTTGAGACTTTAAGTGCCATTTTCGAGCACCGTTTTAATAATTCAGTTTATTTTTTTACTCATTTTGTCGAACATAAAAAGAATTACACGATATTTTGAAGTCCCATTTCCGGGCATCCAAATGTACAAAATACTGAAAATTTTTACATGTCACTGCCAACCACGGTAGCACTGATGTGGTGTGGACTCTCATTTCATTCAACACACACTTCTTAAATCCGGGATATGCCACTGGTAACCACAGGGGTAAAATTTAGGTTTAAGTTCATCAAATATATAATTCAAAGGTTGTAAAATATTTTTTGTAAAAAGGTCGATCATATTTTTTTTTCAAATATTAAAAGTTGTCTCATTTTCTAGTGGCGGATTCAAAGCTCTCTCCTCCCCCATCCCACTCCAATATTCATCAAATATATAATTCAAAGGTTGTAAAATATTTTTTGTAAAAAGGTCGATCATATTTTTGTTTCAAATATTAAAATTTGTCTAATTTTCTAGAGGCGGATTCAAAGCTCTCTCCTCCCCAACCCCACTCCAATTAAAAAAAATCATGGAGAAAAAAGGGAAAATTGTATTAAAATTTAATCTGAGAATAATAATATAATATGTCGGTCTTAAATAGTGCATCATGCATAAAGCCTCATTGCTACCCCGGTCATTGGCTCAAACACGTATGGAACACATGCTCAGCTCCCTGGGAAGAATTCCATAATATTGCAGTTGTAATCAGCGCAGTTGTGTTCGAACCTACCAGGTACTCACTTGTATTCCTGGGTGGAAAAACGCAACCATAAAGTGCCTTACCCAAGGACACAAGCAATTTGCAAAGCGAGAGTTTCGAACCCCCGACCTCAAGGTTAAGAGCCACAACCGCTTCTACAATAAAATTTCCGGCCATCTACGGGTGCCATAAGGATAAAATGTCTTACCTCAGCTCCAACTATAGTGGGGCTGAGGTGGATGGACCCTCTATATGTTAAAATCCCTCTTTGGACGTCCCTCTATTATGAATTCCTGTATCCACCACTGTTTTCTCAAAAGGATGATCACTAGTAAACAAAAAACGCTGTAATTCTAGTGTCTTAACTTTTGAAAACATAAAGCATCACACTTTGGGGATCTTATGAAGGTCAATGTGCAATTTACTATGACACTTACATGGGTCGTGGCTTGTCTGGCAAATCACAAATTGGGTACAGGGGAAAAAAAGTTGTTGGATGGGGGTTGGAAAACCACAAAGAAAGTGATTAATTTCGGAAAAGTTATTTAGGGTATAAAGGTCCTGTATGCAATATGGCCCACATGAACATTAATGTGGAAGTAGTGTAATTTTTTTAAAGTAAGGACTGTCTTTCACTGCCAAATTACCACCAGAGAACCCTACTAGAAATAAGTCTTGTGAATTCTGTTGATTAACCTAGGTGTTTAAAAGTGAATAAATCCAATCCAATTTATAATTATGTACTTTTTGCTTTACAGCTCCTGAGGTGGCGCCCACTATTGTTGATGTTTCGTCACTAGGTGTTAGTAAAATTCAAGTACAATTGCAGGTAATATGTTTAATTGATTACAGCAATAATATATTAGGAGACTTTCTTACTATTGCTTTGTGACTAGGCCGCTGTTTTATGTTACAGCTGTATGTAACTGATAATAGGGTATACCAGAAACATATGAAAATATATATATATATATATATGTATATGTATGCATGTAGTTGGATTCATATAGCGCTTTATACCAAAACAGTCTCAAAGCGATCGAGGTGTGGATTAACTTGTAATCTCTACTGTTGTGTGTGTGTTACCTGAGTTGGTTGATGGAAGAAAAGTTCATATTATTGTAAATCAGGCCTCGCTACATATGTATGTCTATATAAATATATTTGTTTTTATACCGCATATGTTTATTCTAGGCAATGATTGGTTAAGAAGCAGGCAATAACTTCAATTATTACTTCTATCACGTAGGTTTGAATGATAGTTCACTTTTTCCCAGGGGAAAAGTATCACCCTGAATGATAGTACTTTCTTGCCCTGTTTTGATGTGTAATCTCTAGGCCGCCACCTATAACATTGCTATGTAATTTATGACACACACGGATAGTAAAGGCGGATGAGACCTCTACGACTCTTGACCCTTTGATTGCCTAGCCCTGGAAAGTAAGCCTTGGTCAACTTTGGTGTGTAATTTTTTCGTAACTTTTTAGGTCTCTATGTATGAGGTATATAAAACAAATATTAACTGCTCTAGATTCGAGGAACGGAATGAGCATGAGCAGTCAATATTTGTATAATATATTGTAAGTCTGACCTACAGTGCATATGTATATCTGTATAAATATATTGGTTTTTTGTTTATTCATAGCTAAATGATACTGAGCATTGGAGATGTAATTCACTGGATAGTTATATAGTGGAATACAAAAAGTCTGAGAGTGCAAGTTTCCTACAAATACAAACTGCAACAGATACAACATCAGTGACAATTTCTAACCTAGAACCTTGTACCAGCTACCAAATTAAAGTTAAAGCTACAAATTCTGGAGGGCTTGGACCAAGTTCTGGCATATTCACTGTTACAACAGATGTACAAGGCAAGACTAATTAACTATATATTGATATGCCAATGGATAAATATTGTAAAGATATTTTAGTGTTGACAACTAGTTAACCAAGTTTTGAATGGGTCCTTTTATTTGTAATCCACATAATAAATCATGCCATTTTCACACTTATTCTTACTTCAATGAGTTGAAAACTTGCCTTGAATGGGCCTTGGTACTACACATATTAATTTAACCTATTCTTACCTTCAATGAACTGTTTGGTTTGCTTACTAATTATGCAGTTTTGCACTTTGATTTTCATGAATTAGTGCCATCAAATGTCACAGTGTATGTATTTTAAAGCCCCATTCCCGGCAAAATTTCACTAAAAATTGACTTTTTTTAGAAAATATGCATTTGCATTACTCCAATTATTATAAATCATGGAAAAATATTGGCATGAATTTTAGTTTTA
>NW_022725863.1:43306-46457 GCF_011630105.1 Anneissia japonica
AATATTATATTCACAAGTGTCAATACTAGCAACGGAAAATATGTCGGCCGTTTTTATGTGTGATAACAGAACCTAAATCGAGGTAAGGCTAGGCCTAGCCTAGCAGCGTTGGATAGGCTAATGTTTTCGGCGCCTACCATATTTCTTCTCACGACCTATCGCAAAATCAACATGAAAAATTCATCCGCATTTATTTTTTGTGTGGAACACAAAAAAATCAAATTTCAGTCTTATTTTACATTTTTTTCATTCTTAGGAATGTCTAAATTCAGTTAAACTAGCAATTCCGTATTATATTTATAAATCTTTATAACATTATACAAAAATTAGATTTTTCTTAAAAACTGAAATTTTGCCGGGAATGGGGCTTTAAGCATGTAGGTTTATGTTATAACAATTACTTATCACATAGAAACAAAGGTTTTATTTTCCACGTTTCAGAACCTGGTGATATTGCCTTCAGTAATGGTGGCGTGATCTCTTCTCTTGATAACTTAAATTTAAATTGGAATATACCCAGCAACCCAGAATGCATCACTTCATTTAATGTAGACTACACACTGATCAACTTAGATCAATGCAACACAAGTGTTAATACAACTGAAAGCCAGCAATTCTCAGCTACTGCAACTGAAGGTGTTTTAAGCAACCTGTCGAGTAATTCCCACTATAGATTGTCTCTGTATGCAGTACTTGGAAATGAAACTACTGATCCTTTTGTAACTGAAGCACATACTTTAGAATCAAGTAATGTATTATCTGTTATTAAACCATTAATTCTTAAATTTGAATACACTTTTAGGGTGGAGCTTAAGTTGCTAGATAAGGCCCAGTCCCTGCATATTGTATATTTCCACTAACAAATTGTTTTAAAATTTCAGAAATAATGCATGTACAAACAGTACAGTTAAATCTTAAACCAGGTCAATAATATTGTCATAAATTTTAGTTTTACATTTTTAGGAAAAAAAGAAATAGAGTTCCATTTTCTAGATGGCTTCGTTAATACTAGACAATTGGATGTTGTCGTATCTGCAATCATGCTTGCATTTTCTCTTGTTCGTCTGTGGCAGGGCAGATGTGTATCCCGTTCCTTTGCTTGAGCCACCAAGGTAGAGATCTGGGCGCTAGGGTGGTGGTGGACAGTGTATTATTATGCACTTCATGAAATTGTAACATTATTATTATCACATCATTATTATGATTTCAGCTGATTTTGGGTTAACTTTAAAGAGTGGAATCTTTCAAACCCATCACATTATTCTTTTTCTGTTATCTCGCCTTCCAATACCATGAACTCCCTTGATAAGATATTTCACTATATTCCATATTAATTTAATAAAAAGCATTTATTAATGCGTTTACTGAACTGTTTACACTGAGCGATAATAAAGTACGCTCTCTTAAGCTTTTTTTTTGCGTGCTCCTTGCAGAGCAGTAGACAAGTAAGCCTAAAATTATATTTGTTTAATTGACAAAATTAAGTGCAATTTAAATATTGAAATTTATGATTAATGTTTTTGCTCAAAACGAACAAAGAAAATTCACTTTTTATATATTTTTTTTAATGTTTATATTCCAGAGCCAACTGGGAAACCATTAGCTGTTTCGAATCCGGATTCTCAACCAACTAAATTATCCTTTACATGGCAACCTCCGGAATGTGGAAAGCGCAATGGACCCATAACAAAGTACAAGTCAAGGCTCAAAAACTCTTCTTATAGTAACACTGAACAAATGCCAGAATTGTCTGTTACATTCTCCTCATTGCTACCATGCACTGAATATATTTTTCAAGTGAGAGCTGTAAGTGGACAGTTGCTTGGCCCTTGGAGTGATGAACTGCATGTAAAAACAGCTTTACAAGGTATGCTTGCATTTAACTGCCTAATCCAAAGTGATCCATGCAATGTGCATGATGTATTAAACAATTCATTTTCCACTAGTCTCAAAACGTACCATATCTATAAATCTATAGGCTAAAGTGAGTGGTATGGCCAAAAGGTTAAATACAGTATGTTCCTCATGCTTCTTGCATTGAAGACCCTGGTTGTACTTTGGCTACTGTGGGTATCCAGGGGGCTCAGCCAAACTTTTCAATTTTAAATATTTGGAATTGAATAAAAAAGGAAAATTTTAATTCAATTTTTAATTAGGGTACTGTATTTCACTCCTATTACTATTTATTGGTGGTATATAACAGTGAGCGTATATTGATGAAGTCTACATATTATATTGTTATTTTTGTATCCTGTCCTTATAAGTATATGTATAAACACATATTTTTATACCAAAATATAAAGTAAACTGTGCATTTTAGGTCTGAAAATTTGGTTTTTATTGGATTTTTCTGTGTGAGTTGCTTTAGCTGTTTGCCATACTTCTTGCAGACTTCAGTAAATGCAAGTAAACCTTGTTTAATTGATTTAGTTATTACTGTAAATATTCTATAAAACAGTGTCCATACTATGAAATTGTATGTGACAAGTTTGTGTGATGTGCCCATATATGGGCATGATGATGTCATATTACACCAAAATATTGTCATTTATTTGTCACCTTTAAATTAATAGTGTGGGCAAAGCTCTAGTTGTTTCACGGATATTTCTATTTTTTTATTTTTTTGTGTCACTTGAACTTAGAACCTGACAAAGTCGAGAATGTTATAATTAATGGAAGTAGCAAATCACTGCTGGTTACGTGGGAAGCTCCGGATATTCAAGGATGTGAGATTGGCTTTTACAAGCTAGAATATCAACTGGAAAATCGAGGGATGTGTGGTGAAAATTTAGAGAGTATTGGAGGAACGCTGAATACAACCAGCACAAGCATTAAGATTCATAATCTAGAAGTGTTTTCACAATACTTGGTAACAATCCATGCTGTTATTGGACAGGTGGGAGGCTCTCACAACTCGGAAGGACAGGAAACCACTTCAAGCGGCAACACAGATGAAGACGGTGGGTGAAAGGTTAACATATACCTTATTTTAAGAAACATTCAATAAGTGTGATCATAAAAAATATATATAAGATTAACTAGCTTATATAATGGGATTTATCATGGAAGCAGAGATTGATAATCGCGTCAATCAATTCTTTATTTGTTATTTTGTAAATACGTTCAATAATAATAATAATAATAATTTTGG
>NW_022725864.1:0-511 GCF_011630105.1 Anneissia japonica
ATATGTATATGTAACTAGTCATAGTTACATATACATATACATAGAGGGTTGATGTACCTTCAGAACATAAACGTTGTGAGATACATCAAACCTGTCGTTAATATTTCTGTCTGACACTATTGTTTTCATATAATAATATATACAGTATACATATATTTATATGTATTTATGTACAGTATACATATATACTATGTGTATTTGTGTTTATAATTGTGTACAACAGAAACAACACATTTTTTTAATTAAAAAGAAGTAAAAATATTATGCATTTGGAACATTGGCGACAGAAATTTAAAAAAAGTTCAAAGATGATATAACATGTGGCAATTTTGTCGTTGTTGCTGATGTACTAAATTGTTTGTTACCACGATAACTAAAGTTTGGTAAATCTGATTGGTTTCAATCTCCTACTCATCAATTCTTAGAGAAAAATCACACCGTGGGGAGGCTCTGCTCTCACTGTGCAGCATAAAAAGAGACTGGCTAGTTTTTATACAAATATTAAGTAGAA
>NW_022725865.1:0-520 GCF_011630105.1 Anneissia japonica
AAGTCAAACCAATCAGCGCAATCTTTGACATCCAATTGGTCATCCCATTCCAACTTCTTCCCCCAAAGCCTTCTTAGCAAGATTTTCGCTTTAACGGTCACTGGCGATAATAATCCAAGGGGATCATAAATAGCATTTGTGGCACTCAAGCATTTTCTTTTCGTTAACTTCTCAAACTCGTCAGTTAGCTGTGTTGGTATTGGTACCTTTAATTGATCATCTCTGGGGTTCCACTTCAGCCCAAGGAATTTAGTGGGTTCATTCTCCACTCCAGAAACAATCCACTCTTTCACCATAAATTTTCCTTTAGCCAGCACGGTGTCAATTTCTTTAGCTCTCTCGTATGCTTTGTTGACGTCGGGTACATTATCCACAATATCATCCATATATACATTGTTTTCTAAATTCATGGCTGCTTCTGGGAACTCGTTCTTGTATAGCTCAGCGGTCCTTTGTCAGGCCCGTAGCCAGGGGGGTTTTTAGGGGTTCGGACGAACCCCCCTTTTTCAGCGAACCCCCC
>NW_022725866.1:0-1451 GCF_011630105.1 Anneissia japonica
CTCAACAAGTAGTCAAGATAACAAAATATCTATAAAGCTGGATTAATTTTAATGCCAGTATGTCAAGCAAGAAAAAAATTCTTCCATTTTTAATATGGAAAAATGTGTGGTGCATATAGTTAATAGGCCTAAATGCAAAATTGAAATCTGCTGCCAGTGATTAAAAAAAAAACACTGCAGCACAATATACAATATTTAACTGTTCACATTTTAATGTTAAATTTGTGTTTAATATGTACTAAAGTAGTTTACACTGGTATGAAACTGTGAATAAAGTTACTCTCATGATAGTTACAGTACATTTTTAAAAATGTCATTATTTACTGTCATGCCTGAAATTGTTTTTTAACCAATCAAATGCCTACAATCTACGTAGTAGTATATAAAACTAATATTTACTAGGATTTGAATCAGGTACTAGTTCAAATTATAGCCTGAGGCTGCACTACAGTACAAGAAGATGCAAGCGGATTGGGAATGTAACTATTTTTATTAATTAAAAGGTCTGTAAATTGATTAGGAATGTACAGTAGCCCTATTTTTGGTTGGATCTCTTTATCATTGGAAGTACTGTATACTGGATTACTACATGCCAATTGTAATCTATTTTTAGAATTTGGTTTTTCCAAATCAATTTAGGACTATTTTTAGCATTTGCTTTTTCCTGAATACAGTAGGCCTAAGCTCTACTTTTAGGTGAAATGATATTGATATTTGGTGAAGATTATTAAATAATTAGATTTTCAAGTGTATGATTGTTTGTGTGAATTGACCAACTGAGGACTGAAATGACCAAAACATATTTTTGTAAGGACAAGGCTACGCTATACACACAGCAACTGTGTATAAATCTTATATGCACAGCAGCTGTGTCTATATGGTTCTATGATTGATGAAAAAGACAGGCAGAAAACAATAGTAACAGTGTTTTGATCAAAGGTCATTAATACATCCACTTTGAGCAAAGAATCATGACACAAGAATCAAAGGGCACAAAATTTATTATTTTTAAAAAGCTAGCTTTTTATATCATGTGGTATACAGTAGCATAAAATAGTAACTTGTGCTGTAATTGGTTGCTTGTCACTGTGCATATAACAAAACCACTTTCATTGTATACACAGCCGCTGTGCGTATAGCCAGTGCGTTTTGGTAAATGCACCCCCAATTCCAACCGTGCCACTGCTGCAGATGTTCTGTACTACTCCAAGAAACCAGCTCAATTTTGCAGCAGAAATAAGTGCACAGAATCGTAAATTAGTGCATAATACCCAAGATTCTACTAGTACAAACACAACAAGATAGAGTTCTCCACAGAAAAAAAACTGTTATACCGAAATGCATCATGGGAATACAAAGTACAGCTGGATCTAAAGAACTTCTGCAACCATTACATAACTGAATACATAACCTTTTGCAGAGGTAGAAATTGTTGCCATTATCCATAAGAC
>NW_022725867.1:0-6353 GCF_011630105.1 Anneissia japonica
AATGGCTGAGTGTGACGGAATGTATATGTTTGATATTATTTCAAAACCACCTAGTAAGGCAACTAACCGGAAAGAACTGACTACACTTTGGTTCCTTGTGACACAGAGACCAAGAACATTTATTTGTTCCTTTTACACAATGGCCTCTGGCCCATATGAATATAGGTTAACATAAATTTAAAGAGCGATATAATCGTTTATACGTTTAAATGATTAATATAAACATTTAAATAAATCAATAATATTATGAATACTGGTGGATATTAAAACACTAAATTTGAATATAGATGGACTTGAACTAAAAAATACAGGCTGATATCAGAATAAAATCCCATCATAGGAATTTTATTACACAATTTCTTTATTCGCTTCATTATAGGACACATTCGTTGAGAACTATGCTATACGATGTATTGTTATGTCTTTTATGCGAACACTGTTACCTTTCTTTGATGATTCATATATAATTTAACAGTGTTAAATATATATATATATATATATAGGCATATATATATATGTATATGTATATATATATATATGTATATATATATATATATATTGGTATAACTAATATATATTGGTATTAATATAATAATAATAGTAATAATAATAATAATAATAATACAAATAATAATTCAATCATAATAATAATAATAATACAAATAATAATTCAATCATAATAATAATAATAATTCAATAAGTCTATCATATTGCAAAAGGGTAGGATCACAAGGCTGAAGACGATTCCTCCACGTCATTTAAACTCATCATGCAGGACGTGTGCCCTTATTTGGACTCGGTCCGTGAATTATTTTATTGTATGTTGACATGAGTGTAGACTATGAAGAGGAGTCCCAGGCTAGAAGTAGTATATAATATATGGCCCAATTTGTTTGTCCTGTTTACTGTATTTTAATGTAAGCTTGCTTATACATTAATTTATTACAGCAAACCTCGGAGGTATTACAGCAAGCATCACCGTACTCGACAGTTACATAAATACGATATTTTTATTGGTTCAAACAACATGTCAAATACGTTGTGGAAATTTTATTTCCTTGGCATACACAAAACATTAAAATACAGACGAAAACAGAAAAATAAAAGAGAACATAAAAATGGGATACGTTACAAAAGTTATAAGATGTACAACAATTTAAAAATTGAAAACAAAATTTTAAAAACCTGATCAAAATTATAATAATTAGTTGTTAATTTTTAAATAATAATTAGCTGTCCCTTCTTGACCAAACATATTTGATTATTGTGCCTACGAAGTTGTACACCAGAACATCCTTTTGCATACGTTTGATAGGGTAACAGAATCGCAGGAATATTACAGGAAGTTATTAAAATTAGTTTCCATTAGTAGTATTTTTCCTGTGAACATATATACTGTTTGCTCGTGCTCCAAGATATGCTGGCCAACCCTGCTGTTTGAATGGAAGAATACGTGCGCATGGCGGTTGATTGCACTGGCATGATAAGTGTAATCTGTAAACTGTCATCTCGCCCATGTGCAGATTAAACGGGTACATCTGAAGAGGATCTGTCCGCAATATGTTTTCAGTTATTTTCATAGAGTCTATAGGTAAAAAAGATAAAATAAATAGTTCATTGCGTATTTAAGAAATTGTCGGGCACAGTGAGAGTCCGGCTTTAGACTGAGTCCTTCGACACCTAGCCTCAGTGTAACATAATTCCTGTGGTGAGGAATCAATTGGGCCTATTCTTCAAAATTAAAGTTCTGAATACTTTAACCATAATGAAAAACCGTGAACAATTAGGCGCACTTATTTAACAACAAAAAAATACATTATTTCCTAAACTTCCATATTTCCAAACAAAAAATCGTGCGACTAAAAAGGTCTGTTTAATGTGAATTTGGAATTAATTAGTTTTACTAAACAATTTAATCAATTGCATTAGGCTAGGCCAACATGTTCTAGAAAATTCACATCAATTAATAGGCGTAAGTCGGCATGCAGTCATAGTGCAATGTGAAAGTTAATTTAAAAAAAAGTTATTTACAGTATGGCGCGAAAGAGTAAGTTCACCTGCGCGAAAAAGTACCGGTACACAGTGTTAATTATAATAGTGAACGTAAAGGGGCTAACGTTTAAAATAACAAGTTTTCGCACAACGTACCTGATATTCGATCGTATTTTAAATTTAAAACCAATGTTATAAAGAAACGCAACAATTTCAGAGTCATGTCAACTAATCTTGTGATATTTTCTATTTTAATCATTGAGGTTTGTTTCGAAAAGGATTTTAGGCTCTAAATTTCATTGTGTGTATCTCTTTACCAGTGTTATTTCCTTTGCACTCCTCTTCAACTACTTGGTCATATGCATCGTGATCCATTCCAAAATATTTACCTGAAAGAATTTAAAATGAAATTGTTTTAATAACAATAAACCTGACCACCCAAAATACTTCTTACCGTCGTGTTTATTAAAATAAAATCACTGCCCCGCAGAACGTTAATCTGCATTACTCCCTATCCATCTCTATGATTATTTAATCTGAGTAGCTAACGGAATGGAAATTAAAGCAAAATCTGTCTGTACACTAAGGAATATTGTGTTCCATTTCGGACTAATTACTGTTCCATAAGTTATTTTACATCTTAATTGACCTTTGATCCGTAACACAAACATAGTGTCTGTTGAACCTTCTATAAATAAAATGGCTTTCAAACGTGAATATATATGTTATTTTGTTGAGTTTTTTTTTTTCATACTCACTGTTACTATTCATTCTGTCCCCCTCTGCTGCCATTTTACGGTCAACACACTTCTGCTCATCTTCGGTTAGAATCTGAAGCACAGAGATAAATTCTGTTGTTATTGGGTAAGCAATATATTTATTATCATATTATATAGTCGACATGATTAAATGTTTAAAAACATGTCTGGGTTTGCAATAGTTGAAAAAAAAACACACATTAGAGTATTGAAAAGTATATCTAAAGACAATAATCTTGTCATATACAAATACTTCATGCAAGAAAGAACAGAAAAATATTGAATTGATGTTAAAGAGTATTGGCAGTCAGCACTGTTTCTTTGAATGTACATGTTAGTCTAATGCAAATTAACATAATGTTCAGAAGCCACTGCACAAAATCTGTTGAACAAAACAAATCATTCTACTCGATCATAATTCATAGCACCAACATTTTCTAAATCTTTGAGCAAGTTAACAGCTAAATGTTTCAAATTAATTATATGAATAAATACAAGATACCGCTTTTTATGCTTTATTCCATACCTCTGTCGGTGGTGGATAAGCCCAGTAAACTGGAAAGATCAAATCAATGCCATGATCATCACGACTCAGACTAGGAGCAAGTGTACCAGTTGCTATCAACCGTTGTAGCCCGCCAGAATCATGAGGGCCGGCGTGCCGTTTTGGTCTGTCGTGGTGTTCCGAATGTCTGTCACTGGAGTGCTGCCGTGTTCTATCACCATTTCGAGCCCCTTCAACGTTCAACTTAGAGTATCCATTTTCTCTCATTTCTTTAATTAGCTGCATTACTTTATGTTCCTTCGAGTGTTTTGAATGTTTATATGGTGTTTCAGTAAATGTGTCTGTTTCAATGTTGTAATATGATCCTAATCTTTCAGACTCTTTCTCATAACTAAATGAAAAGTTATTTCCATATGAGCCCAATATACCATCTTCTGACTCAGATGTCTGATCGCCTTTATTACCGTGTTTCTGATTATTTAAAACGTCAGCTGAATCTACAGCGGTTGTCATGGGTTCTCCGCTTTTATCAGTTTCTTTTTCATCATCTTTACTCTTCTGTATTGGTTAAAACAATAGATTCAGCATTTAAAGATATTCTATATTTAAATAATGGATAAAGTATAATTGAAAAAATAGAAAATAGTTATACATATATTTGTAGTTTATATGTTATATGTGTAGTTGAAATATAAGGCGATCTTGTTTGCTAAAATACGTTGTGTTTACATGCGTGTATTCTTCAACAAAATACCAATATAATATATAAAGTAGAGCCTTCATGTTGCTTGTTACATGACGTTACCTGTCTATCTATGACGTACTGCGCAGTCTCGGGATACTTTTCTAGAAACGCCTTTGCTAATAGACTTGTGTTCACATTATGCGTGTATTCTTCGGAAGTATGACTAACTGAAATATCAACAACACGTAAAAACGCGATTACTGGAACGTTCTGTAGAAAGCTATGGAGGGCGCCAAGTGTTTAATATCGGAGTGTGGCAACTTATTTGTACTCTAGTTCCCGGTTAGTTAAAGTAGATAGTAGTAATTGTACTTACGAGAATCATAAATGATAGCACCAGGACTGCCAGTTGCGGAACTCACTGCATAAAGACGTGAAAATGAACTCGTGTTAAAACGCACCACACACAAATCACTATTGCTTTTGGACTTTAATGTAGCTAAGTGGAGTAAGAAAAATATTGAATATTTAAAAAGCCATCTAAAATATTCATAAACCTGTATTACAAGGTCGGCAACATAATAATAATAATACAGTTTGAGTTCAGAAATACACGTAAAAAATGAGATTCAATATTTGAATAGCTTAGTCAAGACTGATCTGCAACGGCATGGAATGTTTTAATGATTAAACGTTTCCAAAATAAATCAAGCAATTGCTTTCTAACTGAATCAAGATAAACTGTGTAATGACAATATGTCATCGCACAATGACATTAAGCTTACATAGAGGTTATAAAAGCATTACTTAGACCATGCTTAGACCCAACTGGAGACAGATCGCAGATCGAAAGTGTTTACTTTAGATTAATACGATAAAACTAAACATTTTCTTTGTTTCCACGGATAATTAAAACATTTGATTTTCTTCACTAATTAATTATTTACTTTTTGTAAATGAGAATTTGGTACTCTTGCCCTCGTGGTTCAAGCAATCTGAGGAGAAGTAAAGAAACATGTCTTGAGCAGTTCCTTCGACGTTAACTGTAAGTGGAGAGCTCTGAATGCCGCCAGAATGACGAATGAAGGGTTCCAGCAGAGGCTGACCTGTCCTTCCATCTAACACAGTCACCTACAATAAACAAATGAACTATTGAGTTAGAAATGCCACCAAGAGTTTTAACAATAAAACCTTCTGTTTATGACATTGTTTATACTGAAATATGCTCTAACCTGATTGGTAAAGAGGGAATAATCATAAACATAATATCGTACACACGTTTGCAAAAAAGAGCATTACGAGAGCTTGAAATTTACTATTATATTTATTACAAATTTTTGGAGGAAAAAAAAAATGCCCTCCATAGATAACCAAATGTAAAACACTATCGAGTGCCCGGTTTACAAAAAATTGCTACTCTGCCGCTAACGTATTTTCTGTAAATAGCTGTCCCGACGCAGTAAGGACGGCTCCGCGACTCAACCGACCAACAACCGTCGACGAAAGCTGTCGGCAATATCGTGTAGCAATGTTATGGAATCCAGGCTATGCATCATGCTTGTCAGGTACCAACTCACCTCAGAGTAATAGTAGAGAGGGTATGTTGGGCCGTGATTAAATATTACAAGAAAATCTGGAATATCGTCATCATTGAAAAAGCCGGGAGCAGGGGTTGCGTAGGTCTCCGACATCGGTATTGAGAAGTTCCACAGCATATCATAATTGTCGCCGTTTATAGCCAGTACTGTAGAGTTGAAGGTTGCTATGACAATATCCATTACACCGTCACGTGTTATGTCTAGCAACACTGGGGGAGTAATCACTCCCTTATATGAATCTTTATATAAACATCTTGCCTGTAGAAATAGTTTACTAAACAATTAAGGCAAACCGATGACAGATTGTCAAATCATTTCATTAAATTGAAGCCTAAATAAATTGCGTTATAGTTTAATTTTTAAATAGTGGTTTCTCAAATCAGAATAGGTTATTAAATCTTTAAATGTTTCTTACTGAAATAAATCTAATTAGGCCACCTGCCACGCCTCTCTTGAAAATATTATTATAATTGCCTAATTACTTTTCTCATATATACTAGTAGGTACAATTGGGTGCTATGCAAATTACCATTTGCATATGACCACGAATGAAATCATTGAGTTTGATCACATAAAGTGCGCCTCCAATTGTTTCTCCGCCAGTTCCAAACAGTACAACCTTCTCCCCGTGGCTGTCGAAGTACACCTGCGAGACAAAAACGTGAGTAAATCGATCAACCGATCGATCAACAGATGCTTTTGATAAAATCAATAAGATTATTAGTAACAAAGCTTCAATAGGGAACATCATAATACAAAAAAAAAAAAAAAAAAAAAAAAAAAAAAAAAAAAAAAAAAAAAAAAAAAAAAAAAAA
>NW_022725867.1:6638-9560 GCF_011630105.1 Anneissia japonica
ACTCTACGCTAGGGAAACACTTGTATTTTCGCAAGCAATTGATGCAATTCCACATTTACCCATCCTCACTGAACTGGACGTTACTCCAACAGTTCTAGAACTGGAAAAAGCAATTGACAATATCTAGAATGGCAAAGCAGCTGGTCTTGATAGCATTCCACCTGGAATCCTAAAGTTTGGTAATGAAAGTCTAATTCCTCACCTGCACAAGCTCCTAACTGCTTGTTGGGAGAAGTGAGTAATTCCCAATGATCTTAAAGATTCTATCATAGTGACCTTGTATAAAAACAAAGGGAACAGATCTGAGTGCAACAACTATCAAGGAATCTTATTGTTGAGCCTTGTTGGAAAAGTCTTTGCCAGAGTTGCTTTAAGTCGACTGCAAGTACTTGCAAACAGAATTTATCCTGAGTCACAGTGTGGCTTCAGAGTGAACAGATCAACAACAGACATGGTATTTTCTGTAAGACAACTCCAAGAGAAGTGTTGAGAGCCTGTCTCTTATACACATCTAGATGTGTATAAGAGACAGCGCCCTGGCTGTGGACCAACTCCCAGCTGTGGGTTAAGTAACACAACCCTCACTGCCTTGTGAGTAGATCTTGGATGATCAAGGGCTAAGGGAGTAAACCCCAACAGAAAATCGGGACTGGTGACCCTTAGGCAATCTCGCTGGAGCATCCCTGCGGTTTTAGCAACACCTGCAGCTGACTCGAAGCCAAATGTATTAGCCTACGCTTCTCCATTGGACTCCTTCGATGACGCCAAGAGGAAGGTGCTGTAGCCTGGGCAACACAGTGCCTTCTGCTTTTTGCCCAGGCTAATATGGAACGAAGAGGACACTTCGTCTTTATTTAAAAGGAATCAATACGGAAGAAGGCAGTTACCGGTTTTAAGCTTTTATCTGATTGACGTAAAGACAAAGCGCTTGGGGCCTTCTTCGACGGTGAGAGAGATACTCTTATCTCATTGTTCAGCTACCGCTCGCCTCAAGCTGGGCAGCCCCTAGCAAATAAGGTGCTGTTCCGTCACAGTCTTCTTGCCTCATAGGGGTGCATGAGGCTTACGGTGCTCTCTGCCGGACAGGAAGCCTGCAACCATTCACCCTGCAACCATAAAAAATTATCAAGTGGTCTCAGATTTGGGAGCTGGAATCTAAGGACAATGACTGGATTGTCTAAAGACTATGGAACTAGAAAAACGTTTATGATTGATAATGAACTTAACCGTTTAAATGTTGATATTGCAGCCCTACAGGAAACACGACTGGCTGATTCAGGTTCCATACGTGAAAAAAATTACACATTTTTTGGCAAGGAAGTAAACCCGAAGATCGACGTTTGCATGGAGTCGAGTTCGCAGTTAACAAACACCTGCTCAGCTACATCGTGCCTCCTGCACTTGGCACAGATAGATTACTTACAATGAAACTAAATACTTTTACTGGTGCTGTTAACTTAATTTGTGCATATGCCCCCACATTCTCTGCTGAGTCTAGTGTTAAAGACCGTTTCTATGAAGAACTCTCCACCATTAAGGAAGACATTCCTACTTCAGAGAAAGTCCTAATACTAGGTGACTTCAATGCAAGAGTCGGTACCAACGTTACCACGTGGCCCACATGCATTGGCCTTTTCTTGTCTACACAACCTGTGCGTAACAAACACATTCTTTTACACAAAACCTCAACATCGAGTTTAATGAGACACCCAAGATTTGGTCACTGGCACCAACTGGATTTAATTTTGACACGGCGTTCCAGCTTGAATGACTTCACTCGCACATTCCATAGTGCTGTCTGCGAAACTAACCATTCTCTTGTCTGCTCTGTGGTCAAAGTTGTTACGAAGAAAACATATGGACAATGCAATCGGCAATAAAACGTATCAATGTCTCACAAACCAATACAAAATCCAAGTCTATCCAATTCAACGAAGCATTGACAAAATCTTTAGAAAACTGCTCAATTAATGATGATCCAGAAGCCCTATGGAGTCATATTAAATCAAGCATTTTAGAAAATGCTTCCTGCATTTTTGGAAAAACTCATAGAAAGTCTCAGGATTGGTAAATCCACTAGCATTTGTGAAGACATTGAACATGCCTCGGCTGTTGGCAATGTTAAAAAATGTATGAAGGAATCAAAATAGCGATTGGTCCTCAATTCAAGAAGACTGCACCACTAAAATTTTCTTCTGGCCATCTGATCGTTGAACCCCAGCAACAGCTTGAAAGATAGATCGAGCACTACTCTGTACTCTACGCTAGGGAAACACTTGTACCTTCGCAAGCAATTGATGCAATTCAACAGTCACCCATCCTCACTGAACTGGACGTTACTCCAACAGTTCTAGAACTGGAAAAAGCAATTGACAATATCAAGAATGGCAAAGCAGCTAGTCTTGATAGCATTCCACCAGAAATCCTAAAGTGTGGTAAAGAAAGTCTAATTCCTCACCAGCACAAGCTCCTAACTGTTTGTTGGGAGAAAGGAGTAATTCCCAAGGATCTTAATGATTCTATCATATTGACCTTGTAAAAAACAAAGGGAATAGATCTGAGTGCAACAACTATCGAGGAATCTCATTGTTGAGCCTTGTTGGAAAAGTCTTTGCCAGAGTTGCAAGTAATTGCAAACAGAATTTATCCTGAGTCACAGTGTGGCTTCAGAGCGAAAAGATCAACAACAGATGGTATTGTCTGTAAGACAACTCCAGGAGAAGTGTCGAGAGCAAAATAAACCACTATTCATCGCTTTCATAGATCTTAGGAAAGCTTTTGACCTTGTCAGTCGGAAAGGTCTGCCATATTACCTCGGATAGGATGCCCACAAAAACTCAACATGGTACATGCTTTTCACGACGGAATGGAGGGTAGAGTAAATTTTGATGGTACATCTTCAAGAAGCTTTGATATAAAAAT
>NW_022725867.1:10308-20630 GCF_011630105.1 Anneissia japonica
GTACTGACCTGTGACTAGGTGATTGTCTGGGGTCGTGAAAAAGTGCCAATGAGCGAGCCATGCGAGCCATACATTTTAAATCATTTTTTTTTTCACCGGGGAGCTTTGCCTGTGCAATCCAGTCATGCGCAGTACATACACTTTTGGACTTTTTCGAATCGTCGATGTATGCAGCGCTGATAGAAGTTGTTAAAATACATGGTCTCCATGTTGGTCTTGGGCAGCCCCTTGGCTGAAAGGGGTAGACTGTGTCTCCCTCCCTTGATCTATAGCCTTAGGATCCTAGGCCAACCTCACCTCCTAGCAGGTACCCTCCGGATACTGACACCCGTAAGGGCGTTTGCAGACGAGGCTCTGGCTCTGGAGCAGTAGGAGGCCCATTACAGGTGCATGGTGCAGGCCCACCGGTGTAAGTGGACACGCCCTGGCTGTGTACCAACTCCTACCCCAGCTATGGGTTAAATAACACAACCCTCACTGCCTTGTGAGTAGATCTTGGATGATCAAGGGCTAAGGGAGGAAACACCAACAGAAATTCGGGACTGGTGACCCTTAGGCAATCTTGCTGGAGCATCCCTGCGGTTTTGGCAACATCTGCAACTGACTCGAAGCCAAAAATGTATTAGCCTACACTTCTCCTTTGGACTCCCTCGATGACGCTGAGAGGAAGGTGCTGTAGCCTGGGCAACACAGTGCCTTCTGCTTTTTGCCCAGGCTAATATGGAACGAAGAGAATACTTCGTCTTTATTTAAAAGGAATCAACACGGAGGAAGGCAGCTTTTATCTGATTGACGTAAAGACAAAGCGCCTGGGGCCTTCTTCGATGGTGAGAGAGATACTCTTATCTCATTGTTCAGCTACCGCTCGCCTCAAGCTGGGCAGCCCCTAGCCAATAAGGTGCTGTTCCGTCATAGTATTCTTGCCTCATGGGGGTGCATGAGGCTTACGGTGCTCTCTGCTGGACAGGAAGCCTGCAACCATTCACCCTGCAACCATCAACAATTATCAAGTGGTCTCAGATTTGGGATCTGGAATCTAAGGACAATGACTGGCTTGTCTAAAGACTATGGAGCTAGAAAAACGTTTATGATTGATAATGAACTTAACCGTTTAAATGTTCATATTGCAGCCCTACAGGAAACACGACTGGCTGATTCAGGCTCCATACGTGAAAAAAATTACACATTTTTTGGCAAGGAAGTAAACCTGAAGATCGACGTTTGCATGGAGTCGGGTTCGCAGTTAACAAACACCTGCTCAGCTACATCGTGCCTCATGCACTTGGCACAGATAGATTACTTACAATGAAACTAAATACTCTTACTGGTGTTGTTAACTTAATTTGTGCATATGCCCCCACATTCTCTGCTGAATCTAGTGTTAAAGACCGTTTCTATGAAGAACTCTCCACCATTATGGAAGACATTCCTATTTCAGAGAAAGTCTTAATACTAGGTGACTTCAATGCAAGAGTCGGTACCAACGTTACCACGTGGCCCACATGCATTGGAGAATTTGGAATTGGAAAACTTAGTGAAAATGGCGAAAGATTGCTTGCCTTTTCTTGTCTACACAACCTGTGCGTAACAAACACATTTTTTTTACACAAACATCGAGTTTCATGAAGACACCCAAGATCTGGTCACTGGCACCAACTGGATTTGATTTTGACACGGCGTTCCAGCTTGAATGACTTTAAGATCACTCGCACATTCCATAGTGCTGTTTGCGAAACTGATCATTCTCTTGTCTGCTCTGTGGTCAAAGTTGTTACGAAGAAAACATATGGACAATGCAATCGGCAATAAAACGTATCAATGTCTCACAAACCAATACAAAATCCAAGTCTATCCAATTCAACGAAGCATTGACAAAATCTTTAGAAAACTGCTCAATTAATGATGATCCAGAAGCCCTATGGAGTCATATTAAATCAAGAATTTTAGAAAATGCTTCCTGCATTTTTGGAAAAAAACTCATAGAAAGTCTCAGGATTGGTAAATCCACTAGCATTTGTGAAGACATTGAACATGCCTTGGCTGTTGGCAATGTTAGAAAAATGTATGAAGGAATCAAAAAAGCGATTGGTCCTCAATTCAAGAAGACTGCACCACTAAAATTTTCTTCTGGCCATCTGATCGTTGAACCCCAGCAACAGCTTGAAAGATTGTTCGAGCACTATTCTGTACTCTACGCTAGGGAAACACTTGTATCTTCGCAAGCAATTGATGCAATTCCACAGTTACCCATCCTCACTGAACTGGACGTTACTCCAACAGTTCTAGAACTGGAAAAAGCAACTGACAATATCAAGAATGGCAAAGCAGCTAGTCTTGATAGCATTCCACCAGAAATCCTAAAGTGTGGTAAAGAAAGTCTAATTCCTCACCAGCACAAGCTCCTAACTGTTTGTTGGGAGAAAGGAGTAGTTCCCAAGGATCTTAATGATTCTGTCATAGTTATCTTGTAAAAAACAAAGGGAATAGATCTGAGTGCAACAACTATCGAGTAATCTCATTGTTGAGCCTTGTTGGAAAAGTCTTTGCCAGAGTTGCTTTAATTCAGAATTTATCCTGAGTCACAGTGTGGCTTCAGAGCGAAAAGATCAACAACAGATGGTATTGTCTGTAAGACAACTCCAGGAGAAGTGTCGAGAGCAAAATAAACCACTATTCATCGCTTTCATAGATCTTAGGAAAGCTTTTTACCTTGTGTCGGAAAGGTCTGTTTGCCATATTACCTCGGATAGGATGCCCACAAAAACTCCTCAACATGGTCGATGCTTTTCACGACGGAATGGAGGGTAGAGTAAATTTTTGAGGTACATCTTCAAGAAGCTTTGATATAAAAATGGTGTCAAACAAGGCTGTGTGCTCGCAGCAATCCTCTTTGGAATCTTCTTCGCTATGATGTTACGACATGCCTTTGATTCTTGTGATGAAGGCATCTATATAAAAACCAGGTCAGATGGTGGATTATTTAATCTTAGCCGCTTGAAAGCAAAGACTAAAACATCACAACTTCTACTCAGAGAATTTCTCTTTGCTCATGATGCCGCAGTGGTCTCCCATTCAAAAAAAGGACTCCAATCTTCACAGATAGACACCTCAGCCACACCATGTTTGGGGCTGAGTTAAGAAAAATTAAAATAATGTCGCCTCTAGATGGCCGTAAATAGCACTCTCATGATTTGAATATAATTTTCAGTTTTTTGGTATTCTTTAAAAATAATTTTTAGATAGGCCTATTTACGGGGGCCCGGGTCGACTGCTCCCCTCGAATCCGCACTGCATGTTGGAATCTTCTAACGCTCAGGTGACCTAAGGTTTTAAAACAAATATTGCTAATTACGGAATTTCTATAAAAAGAAACGAACAGATTCTGAAGAGAGAGGACTTGATGGTTGTTATACAAGATAGATTACTCAGACAAGCCTTGGAATATCAACTATAAACAATATAGGCCTATTACAAATAAAGACCTATATGGAGACATTCCCCCTGCATCAAGAACTTAGAGGCACGAAGGTTAGAATTTTGCTGGACATTCCCCATGCATCAAGAACTTAGAGGCACGAAGGTTAGCATTTTTCTGGACATTGCTACAGAAGTAATAATGAAGTTATTTCAATGGTTCTCTTTTGGTAACCAACCCATGGGAAAAGGAAGCAAGGACGGCCCGAACTATATACATCAAGCAATTAGAAAAGGAACTAAACACACAGCGGCAGTACATTCCAAAACTTATGGAAAACAGAGATTTGTGGAGAACAGTCATAAAGAAAAGTTATAACTTTGCTCATAATTAACCGGGTAAATATTGCTGCAGTGGCGTATGCAGGGTGGGGTACTCAGGGTGCCTGGATATAGTAATTTTCATAGTTTTTATGTATTAAAGTGCCATTTCCTGTCATCTAAATGTCCCCAAAAACCGAAAGGTCCACTGGTTAATCTCAGAAGATAGTATAATACATCGAAATGCACGCCATCGTGTCGGGATTCAATATTTCGACATTAATTATGTCATCATCAGGAATGATCTGAAAGTCCCCCTTAAAATGTTCTCACCTCAGCGTCATCCATGATAGATGACGGGGCTCAGGTGGATATAGTCATTTTCGTAGTTTTTATGTATTAAAGTGCCATTTTCTGGCATCTAAAAGTCTCAAATTCTTACAATTGTCTTACCTCAGCCTCAACCATGATGGGCTGAGGTGGATGGATTGGTAGTTTTCATAGATTTTAAGGATCAAGTGCCGTTTTCTGGCATCTAAGGTCCCAAAACCATGGTGGGGCTCAAGTAGGTATCGTAAATTTTGTACTATTCAAGTGCCATTTTTGGGCATCTATACGAGTCTCAAATTCTTAAACATTTCTCACCTGAGCCCCTACCATGGTGGGGCTCAGTTGGATATAGTAGTTTTTAAATTTTAAGTATTTAAGTGTTATTTCTGGGTACGGTTTTTTTTTAGTCAATTCGTCAAAAATAAAAAAAAATTAAAAGGTAAATTTAAGTTCCATTTCCGGGCATCCAGAGGTATAAAATACTGAAATTTTCGCCTCACCGCCAACCATGGTTGCGCTGACGTGGTGTGGACTCTCATTTCATCAGCACCCTCCTTCCTTAAATCCTGCATTTGCCGCTGTTGCTGAAAAAAACAGCTAAGCCAAATATATTTTCATTCGTTTAGTTGTTATGTGAAATGTCTGATAGGTTATTACTTTAAAACAATGCTAAAACACACAGTATCAGTGCCAACATAGACACATGTACGACTGAGCTGAGCGACTCTGAATTAGTAGTGGGTGGTTATGTAACGTTTGTCATGCACTGTATCATGCGCTATAGAGATGGAAGACCATAATTGCATAAGAATGTACCTCTGGTAGGGTCTACAGTACAATCAGTGTAAAAGTGTAAGATAAGGCTAGTGTGGATTTAAACAATGTCCTAATGGTAATGTTCAATATAAGTGTCAAGGAAATTAAGTATGATTGTTTGAAAAATGATCAACATTTTATTTTTATTTCTCACCCTGACCTTCGCCTGGGCGAACTGTCGAAGGTCTGGATCCGCGTCTGTATTATGATGGCTTGTATATATTCACATGTTCCGTTTATTTATAATTGTTAGCACAGAAATGTAAAATAAAAACTCACAATAGATTAATGTGTTGGTGTTTACTTCTATTTTCGAGAAGTAGTAGGCTTAAACATTTTGATGAGTTTATTTGACATTTAAGTGTGTAGACCCAATCTTGTAGGTACATGTAAACAATTACGGTATATTTACCTAGAAATGAAACATTAAACAAACAAGAGACCAAGGGAATGACTGCAACACTGCATTTGACATGGGCACCGGAAGGAAAGCAAAGACGAGGAAGGCCAAAAACAACATGGAGACGAAACGAAATAAATAACGATGGACATCATGGTGGGGTGTGGGGTGGGGGAACAGCTAGAGTTGCAGCAGCCAACAGAGATAGATGGAGGCATTCTGTTGAGGCCTATGCGACACATGAAGTTAATTAAGGTAAGGTAAGAAAACTAACCTGTAAAAATTGTAAGGAAATTTGCAGAACACTTTAATTATAAGTTTAGTAGGATGAAAATATTGTTGGATTGTGCTTTTTGACGACGGAGTCAAAATAATTACCCTACTAAACGTGCAACGTGCAGCTGTTTGTTTCTCAGTGTATTGCAATAGGCCCATATGACGATGAAAATGTTTATTTTTTATATTGCTTTTTAATAAGCATAATCCTACTATAATTGGAAGGTTCTCAATATTTAAAATACAATGAGCATGTTGCTTTCGTCTGAATCGATCAATATTGAAAGAAGTGTAGTGAGTTGATTGCGTTCATTTAAAACCTGCGACGTGCAGCTGTTTGTTTCTCAGTGTATTGCAATAGGCCCATATGACGATGAAAAGGTTTTTTTATAGAGCTTTTTAATAAACATAATTCTACAATAATTGGAAGGTTCTCAATATTTAAAATACAATGAGAATGTTGCTTCCGTCTGAATCGATCAATATTATATAAGTACAGTGAGTTGATTGTGTTTATTTTCTTATGACTAGGCCTATATGCAAATATTTCATATTGTTACATCGTTTTAGTAGGCAACATTTTATCTTTATTAAAAAATGTACAGCTACAATCAACTCTTCATAACAATTCCATCTCTGTTATTGGTTACTATATTTAATATTTTTAATAGCAGAACATTCATGGAAAATTTAATGAATTGAAATTGGGTGGCCAAGCTTGATGACTTAATATATAGGATCACCATAATATGAGGGAATATTTCTATTTTGAAAGTTATTGTATGTATTAGTTTAATTAAATTAATTTTTCTGTGTAGTAATATAAAAATATATATTTTATAATGTTCAATGTATATCTCTTTTTTATATCTTTTTATGTAGTATTTTGTATCTATTAATGTGCAAGGGGGATGTAGAGGTGCTTGAACCCTGTTCATCTATTTTTTTTTCGCTGCATTTTCTGTATTGTTTTCCTGTTACCTTTGCTCGTTGTGTGTGCAGTGATGTAGCTTTAAATAAATTTAAAAAAGAAGCACTTAGTGAAATATATTTTTCGTATACAATGTGTGGACAATTGCGGTCCCCTGTCCAGGTCCCCAAGTCATAGGCCTGAAGGCCTTGATTGACGCTTCAAATCGGAAGGCCCAGCAATTATATCTTGCACTAGGGCCCATCATCATCTACCTACTCCACTGGTGCGTTCAATACCGTACATGCGTGATGATCGCAATATTCAGTGTTGCAATAATAAATTATATTAAAGATATCAAATAAATGAAATTTAAATTGTTTGACACGGGTCATGCTGAGTTGTGTCCGATACCATAAGTAGTACCGTACTAAATATATCCAACCTTTAACATTTAGCGCACCACCCTTTAAATTTTGTGGGTAACATTTTATGAAATTCCACCACTCTTTGAGTGGATATAGTAATTTTCGTAGTGTTTATGTATTGAAGTGCCATTTTCCGGCATCTAAAAAGTCTCAAATTGCCATTTTTGGGCATCTATAAAGTCTCAAATTGTTAACATTTACTCATCTGCGCCCCAAAACCACTGTGGGGCTCAGGTAGATATCGTAAGTTTTGTACTATTCAAGTGATATTTTTGGACATCTATACGAGTCTCAAACTTTTTCACCTGAGCCACAACCATGGTGGGGCTCAGTTGGATATGGTAGTTTTTAGAATTGTAAGTATTTAAGTGTCATTTTCGGGTACCGGTACCTATTTAATTAATTCGGATACGGTATTTTTACTCAATTCGTCCGAAATAAAAAGAAGTAAATGGCAATTTAAGTCCCATTTCCAGGCACCCAGAGGTATAAAATACTAAAATTTTCGCGCCACCGCCAACCACAGTGGCGCTGACGTCGTGGTATGGACTCTCATTTCATCAGCACCCAATACTCTTTCCTTAAATTCTGGATACGCCAACGTTGCTAAAAACAATAGTTAAGCCAAATACATTTTCATTTTTTTTGTTATTATGTCTGATAGGTTATTACTTTAAAACAATGCTAAAAACACACAATGTAAATGCCAACATAGACACAAGTAAGACTGAGCTGAGAGACTCTGAATTAGTAGCGTTACGTTTGTATTGTATCATGCGCTATAGAAATGGAAGACCATAATGCAATGGGACCTTTCTGATAGGGCCTGCAGTACAATCAGTGTAAATGTGTAAGATATAGGCTAGTGTGGATTTTAAAAATGTCCTAATGATAATGTTCAATATAAGTGTCAAGGAAATTAAGTATGATTTTTTGAAAAATGATCAACAGTTTATTTTTATTTCTCACCCTGACCTTAGCCTGGGCGAACTGGGAGAAGGTCTGGATCCGCGCCTGTATTGTGATCCATGGCTTGTATATATTCACATGTTCCGTTTATTTATAATTTTTAGCACAGAAATGTAAAATAAAAACTCACAATAGATTAATGTGTTGGTGTTTACTTCTATTTTCGAGAAGTAGTAGGCTTAAATATTTTGATGAGTTTATTTGACATTTAAGTGTGTAGACCCAATCTTGTAGGTACACGTAAACAATTACATTTACCTAGAAATGAAACATTAAACAAACAAGAGACCAAGGGAATGACTGCAACACTACATTTGACATGGGCACCGGAAGGAAAGCAAAGACGAGGAAGGCCAAAAACAACATGGAGACGAATGTTGGAAAAAGAACGAAATAAATAACGATGGACATCATGGTGGGGTGTGGGGGTGGGGGAGCAGCTAGAGTTGCAGCAGCCAATAGGGATAGATGGAGGCATTCTGTTAAGGCCTATGCGACACATGACGCGAAGAAGTTAATTTCATTCATTTCATTTTATTTATTTTGTCTAATTTGAACACACAAAACAGTTTCAAACTCGGAAAGACAGGATAACCAAGAGTATATTAAAATACTGTCAAGTGGCTCTCCAAATCTAAAGAGAAACAGGAATAAAAAAGAAACATATAATAGGAAAAATTACTCTAAAATTAATAAATTAAAATAAAAAAGCACAGAACAGACATTCTTATTTATTTACTTACATTTTGTCATTTGTTTTCCTGTGTCTCTTTAAGTGGGATAGGAACGGTTGGTTGTTGAGAAACATATTACTTATAGAGGGTAGAGAATCCCAAAGTCTAGGAAATAGTATAAAAACCGTATATTTAAAGCAATTAGTTTTAGCAAATGAGTGCTTGAACTTTATGGCGAGTATTAATTTTAACAAAAGAGTGGGGGACGATAAATGGCAAGAAATTAAATCTTTTTTCAAGAGAAACCAATTTCAGTAAATGAAGTGGTTGCTCATAAGGAATATTTAGAAATTAAGGTAAGGTAAGAAAATTAACCTGTAAAAATTGTAAGGAAATTTGCAGAACACTTTAATTATAGTTTTAGTAGGATGAAAATATTGTTGGGTTGTGCTTTTTTGACGACGGAATCTGTCTAATTACCCTAATAAACGTGCAACGTGCTGCTGTTTGTTTCTCAGTGTTTAATAATCATAATCCTACGATAATTGGAAGGTTCTCAATATTTAAAATACAATGAGAATGTACCTTTCGTCTGAATCGATCAATATTGAAAGAAGTACAGAGTTAATTGCGTTAATTTAAAACCTGCAACCTGCAGCTGTTTGTTTCTCAGTGTATTGCAATAGTCCCATATGACGATAAAAATGTTTTTATAGAGCTTTTTAATAAACATAATTCTACGATAATTGAAAGGTTCTTAATATTTAAAATACAATGAGCATATTGCTTCCGTCTGAATCGATCAATATTGGGAGTAAGTACAGTGAGTTGATTGTGTTTATTTTCTCATGACTAGGCCTATATGCAAATATTTCATATTGTTACATAGTTTTAGTAGGCAACATTTTATCTTTATTAAAAAATGTACAGCTATAGTCAACCCTTCATAACAATTCCATCTCTCTTATTGGTTACTATATTAAATATTTTTAATAGCAGAATATTCATGGAAAAATTAATGAATTGAAATTGGGTGGCCAAGCTTGATGACTTAATATATAGGATCACCATAATACGAATATTTTTTTTTGAAAGTTATTGTATGTATTAGTTTAATTAAATTAATTTTTCTGTGTAGTAATATAAAAATATATATTTTATAATGTTCAATGTATATCTCTTTTTTTATATCTTTTTATGTAGTATTTTGTATCTATTATTGTGCAAGGGGGATGTAGAGGTGCTTGAACCCTGTTCATCTATTTCCTTTCGCTGCATTTTCTGTATTGTTTTCCTGTTACCTTTGCTCGTTGTGTGTGCAGTGATGTAGCTTTAAATAAATTTAAAAAAGAAGCACTTAGTGAAATATATTTTTCGTATACAATCTGTGGACAATTGCGGTCCCCTGTCCAGGTCCCCAAGTCATAGGCCTGAAGGCCTTGATTGACGCTTCAAATCGGAAGGCCCAGCAATTATATCTTGCACTAGGGCCCATCATCATCTACCTACTCCACTGGTGCGTTCAATACCGTACATGCGTGATGATCGCAATATTCAGTGAAAGTGTCCGTTATTTATGAACGGTGATTGATAAAACAACATTATTAGTAATTGAATTTACGTACTTTTAATATGATGAGCTATTTTCTTTATCTAAATCTTAATAGTCAACTATATATACACGTCTGATTCGGAGGACATGGCACTGAACTCTAGGGAGAACCTGTTCAAATCTCTATCCACATCAACATTTAGTGATAAGCATCTTCGTATATATATATATA
>NW_022725867.1:24009-37429 GCF_011630105.1 Anneissia japonica
TATGTATGTATGTATGTATGTATCTAATCTGTATTTTAACAACATCTATCAGCGCTGCGTACCTTCGGATCGACGATTCGGAAAATGTAACCAAGTCCAAAAGTGTATGTACTGCGCATGACTGGACTACACAGGCAAAGCTCCCCGGTGTGTTATTCATTTGCATCTACTAGGCCAAAGAATATAGGGTAGGACTACGTGTTTGCAAAACTGGATAACTTGAAATAAAAAAATTAAAATGTATTGCTCGCTGGCTCGCATGACTCGCGCATTGGCTCGCACGACTTGCTGGCTCGACTTTGGCACTACTCGATTGTCTGTGGTGTTTTGGTGATTCGTTCTGTTGGCTCTCTTTGTACCTCACAAAACCAATATCAACAAATAAAGCTTGGGTGTGACGTATGCAAAAATTCCGGTATTTATGTATTTTAATATCTTAAGTTTGTCATCTAGAACTAGATTTAAGTATGTTGAAGAAGTGATAGTGTCTTATTGTAAGGGGGATTTGAAGTGATACGGCATCAAGCATGCAGTGCGTTGAAGCTCAGAACCACTTAAAAATTACACACGTAACAAATTATATGTAATGATCTCGATATAATCTTGAAACATACGTTAGTAAGTAACGCTTATTTATTAACGTTTCTCTTGTAACCCTTGTACAAAGGCTACCCAATACTGGCTTATGAGAGACTAAATAGAGAGTACAGTACAGCCAGGTTCTTCCAAGGGGGTGGGGGGGGGGTGTTTCTGGACGTGAGGTCCACAGTCGAAGCCCCGGTGGGGTCGGCGATACCCGCAAAGCAAGAGGATTTTTGTGCTTTATGGGTCTAAATAATGCTATAAAAGCAGATATGTTTTAAAATGTCTGTCTCAGTGGGTCTGCAGTGCATTAGTTGGGTTAGAGGACTTATTTGGGAAATTTAAAGAGGGGGTTTTGCCAGAAAAGATGGGGATTTGCTAGAAAAGGGGGTTCTCCCGAACCAAACCCCCTCCCCCTCCCCTGGATACGGGCCTGAAGAGGCATTGCATATCCAATGGGAACAGCCCTCACTCAACAATTTACTCTACCATATTAATTTAACTTTGTCATTCTAATTTCACTTCATTCCGTTTATTGTTTGTAGGCTTACATTTATTTATTTATGATCTTGTTTACAATTCGCCACTGCATACAATATACAGTCGATGTCAGAGACACATTGCTGTTATGTATGAACAAAGCCCTTTTGGGCCAGGACGCTGGATCGAGGACCATGTGGTTAGGAGTCCCTGAGGGCAGTGGGGGCCGAGCACATAGGCGTTACGCCACTGATCTCTGTACATTGATGATGACAGTAGGGTCTGTCTAAAAAAGCATGCGTAGGGTCTATCAGTGGCTAGGCCTAATAAAGTACAGTATTCAGGTATTGCCTAATATATGATCGTTATGAAAAGTATTGTCATATTTTTGAATGATATGTATACATGTAAATCACATTACAGTAATGCTAAAAGACAACCAGTTCAAAATACTACACAGACTAGTAGGCCTGCAGTTAAACATTTTATTCCACTAATTTAAATAATATATAATTTTTTTAGATGTCTTTACATATGACAGCTATAATAATGTGTTATATATAAAATACTTTTCATAAAAATGTATTTTCAACCACTATAAAAATCTTTAAAAAATGAGTGACTGATACAATTATTATTACATTTTTTTTTATTATTTAGTATTTTACAATGAGTCTAGCAATAGTTGGAACCAGAGACTTAGCAGGTATCAACGTTCCCATGCAGAGTAATAATGAAGTTAACATGACTGAAAATTTATAGTATATTTCAACTTGAAAACATATTTTGGTTGATTGTTGTTATGTATAACCAATATGTTAACTGTGATACTTTTATTAATATAGATTGTTTTTAACTTTTGCAGACACATATCCTGCCCCCCTCTTTTTTTTGTACTCAGTGTTAGTATTTTAAAGCTTGTTTTTATTAGCCAATACAAATTATATGTAATTATGCATCGGCACACGATATATACAATACTATAATTATAACACATAAGCATGCAATTTGTACGCAAATTACAAATACAAATACAACATGGTTTTTTTACAACTAATTTAGCTGATCTACGCTATGTGATAGTCAACTCTGAGGACGTCACTTTTATTTGGATTACAAATTCAAAAAAGTATAATACAGTAATACAACAATATTTTGTTCTATTTGAAAATTATTATTTACTACGAGTGGTATCAATTAACACAATATTTTAATAGTATATACACTAGTCTACATATTAATGGAAAATGTCTATTTGCACAGGGGCAATGAGGGTTAGTCTGTCAAGATTGAGTGCAGTGGGAATAAAATGATGGGTGGCTACTTAGAAAACTCTTAACCACTGTCAGTAAAATAAAATGTCTTAAGACCAAAAACAAAATGTCGGCAAATTCTTTAAATACCTGAATGCCTACACACACACACGCACCCACACACACACACACACAAGTAAATACAATAGTTTGTATTGCATTACATGCATTCATAGGAACTAAAAAATCGATTAATTTTCTGAAATAACTAATTTCTATTGTAATTGAAATACACGCCATCGTGTTGGGATTCAATATTTCGACATTAATTATGTCATCATTCCTGATGATGACATAATTAATGTCGAAATATTGAATCGATGATGACATAATTAATGTCGAAATATTGAATCCCAACACGATGGCGTGTATTTCAATACTTGGAGTATGTATTATACTTTCTTATCTATTGTAATTGTTATACTGATAAAATATATAAATTTTTCATATAAAATTCCTGTATATTATAATACGGTACTGAATATATTTGCTTTCTTTGTATTTCTGCAACTGATAAAGTAAATCATAGATATACATTGCTTTGATCGACATATAAGGTTTATTTTGGATCTATACAATATTTCTCATTCAAATATTTTTATGACAGACCAGGGTTGGCACCAGGATTTGGTAATATCTAATATCCCCAAAGAGAGCGTAAGTTGTCATGGATGGGTATCGCTCAAAAACTCCCCGAAAACAATGATAATTTAGGGATTTCAAATGCTTATTTAATTGATTTTAGTTATTTGATTGATTTTAGACTTTACTAATATTCAAAAAAATACTTTTTTTTGCTCCATGACAAACTGTATTTTTCCCCGGCCAGGGCCCCAGTCCCCCTGCCACCCATGTGAAAGGCAGAATATAGAAAATATTTTCTCTTTGCTATTTTGAGTATGCTTGCTTGCTATTATATTTAAGACCTCATCAATAAATCAATATGTGTATTAATGCTTGCAGCACACAACGTAGATAGTTCTGAAAAGAACTGTTGTTGTTGGTTGAGAATATGTCAACGTTTCGATTGAGTTGCTTCAATCGTTTTCAGGAGAATAATAACATTATTCTTCTGAAGATAATCTCAAAACCAACAACAACAGTTCTTTTCTGAACTATCAACATGGTGTACCGCAAGCATTAATATATATTATTACATTGCCATGCAAACCTTCAAAAAATAATATGTGCATAGGCGTAGATCCCGGGGGATGGGGGATATATCCCCCCCAATATTTGACAAGGGGGGGATGGTCCATTGTATCATCCCGTGCCCCCCCCCAATATTTTGACTATGTATGGGATAAAATGGAGCTTTACACACTTCAAAAGACTGTCGCAGGAATAATTTGCAATGTCTTATGCGCTTACAAAGATGAAAATTAGCATAATGTATTAATGTTGATAACAAAATTATTTTATCTGGTACCAATCTAAACTCTTCTTTCCTTAGATGTTAGATGTGCTTGCAAAGCAAGCCACATTTTCACACTGAAGGGTGTGTACGACATCAGTAATTTTATGTCAATTCCAAGAATTTTCAATCACCCCCCCCCCACCAATGAAAAATACTTTTCTACGCCACTGAATATGTGTATTGATAAGATCACATAGTAAATTTATTTAACTTACTAAGTACTATGACAGATGTTAAAGAAGTAAACCAAACTGTATTCCTGTGGTTATTCTGAATAACACACATGCTTCTTTCTTTTCTTTCAACATTTTGCAATCTTATGTAGAGGTCAGATTAATTCAAATTAACCACATTCACTTCCTTGTTGATCTCAAAGTGATGCTGGTTGACCAAGTACTTTGTCATGTCCACCTTCAGTTTACTCAGTTCTCTCAGGAAATCCTCTTCAGATTTGTTTTTGGCTTCTTCAAGTTCTGTAAAATGATGTAAGTAAGATTTTAAACAGTAATATCAAAGACTATTGAATCTGTGTGTGCTGGATATAGCCACCCCTGGCCAGGCTAAGTTTGATTTAGAATTTGTAAAATTTTACCTAGCTTTGCCTGCGTGTCCAGTTGTGTTAATTCCACGTTCTGGTGGTGGTCTAAGCTGGCTAACTGTAGGTCGTGTTCTTGTGTCATGCGGTCAAGTGCCTGCGCATGCTCGTGTTCAGACAGCTGCCTCTCCTGTTCTGTAAAAGTATTAAGACAAAATACAATTTGATGAGAATAGACAACATAGCTAGTGATAAGTGATGATAGATATCTATGCTGGTAAAAATTTTTAATGATGATAGGGGATGGATGTTGGTAATGATAGTATGTTAGAGATGTTGACAGTGGCGGATTCAAGAGGGGTCCAGCTGTCCCCTCCCCTAAATTTTTAAAAATAAAAAAAAAAATTTACAAAATGAAAATTCTACTCAAATTTTGAGTCTAAGAGTGCCATTTCTGGCCTCTAAAAGGTGCCATAATCATAAACCATGGTAGTATAGAACCTCCATCTGTGAAGGTCCCTCTCTGGGCCCCGTCTATTTAAAATTCCTGGATTTGCAACTGGTTGATGACAAGGGATCCCATGTTGAAAGAAGTCATATTTTAGAAGATCTACAGTGGCTGAACTTAAAATTTGAAATAGATGGGAGGGGGGGGGGGGTTATCATGGTTTGGGCTAAAATTTATTATTAGGCCAAATAAAAAAAAGTATTGTATTGGCCACGCCCGACCGACGCAAATGTTACGAAATTCAGTGTCAGCATTTTAGTTTTTTTTTTTTTATTAATACAAGGTACAATATTTTTTGTTAATGAGCTAATAAGGCTGAAATAGCCTTGGACTAGGCTAAGGGGCCAAGGTCCTAGCCTATTAGGTGCATGGTACGCGATGCGAATCTAAAATTGTTGTATTATTTGTGTATTTTCTACTTTTCCTACCGACCTACCCATTTTTTGGATTTTCCCAAAATGTGGCCAACACAAAAATTTATTTTTTTTGGCCTTATGGCACCTCTAGATGGCCGGAAATGGCACTCTCAGACATAAATTTTAGAATACAATTTTCTTTTTTCCCACTTTTTTTTTTTTTTTTTTTTTTTTTTTTTGTAATTTAGAAAAATTTAGGGGCCCAGGCCTGCTGTCCCTCACCCTTAGAATCCTCCACTGATCTGCAGTGGAATGACCTTTGTTAACACATTGTAATTTTATTACTGCACACACAGTGATACCCATTGACACCGACTTCCAGGAGACAATTGATAATAAAATATTGAAAATAGGCTCCCAGCAGGAGCATGTGTCTACTGCCAAATTTAATAGAAACGGTGATGTCAAAAGTGATTAATGAAATAATAGTATTATTAATAATAGTTTTTGTTGCAACTCCAAAACCACCGAGTTAGGGTAGGAAAAACCACAAGCAAAACAGTCTCGAACTGAGTTCAACTGTAGACCCGTTTAACCACTTTACCATTTAATTTTAACTTTCAACTTTCAGAACTGTGCGCCTGATAGATAATGACTAATTGGTTAGCAATGCATCATACAGTACCACACACGACCTAGTTTACAGGTAGTAGAGTAGTAAAATCACGTCATATCACACATCATGAATGTGACATAATGTCAACTTTACACTTCCTGATTCTTACTTCACACTTTTGTGAATGTCAACTTTACGCTTCCGGATTGACCAGGATAGCAAAGTGTCTACTGCCCTCGGGTAGTAGACACAAAAACAGGCAAATATTATGAATTTACGGGAAATAGGGTTTTCCCAGGAGATTCTTGCTTGCTTGCTGTAGTGCGGAAGGTCATCCCCATTTATAGGAGACTCCCGCGAGTTCTGGAAGACTTTTGGGACCCCTGAGAAGAGAGGTGCTGCATGATTTTCATGATAGTAGGTGAGAGATGTTGTTGATTACAATGTTTTGAGAACTTTCATTCTTACTCAGTTTACTCCTAGCTTCCTCTCGCTGTAACCTGAACTGAACCAGTTTCTGTTCTCGCTCTTCAACTTCTGTGTTCAGTCGGAGCTGTGTGCGGGACTTGATGGCATTGTCTTGCATATTCTACAAACGTAAAAAAAATATATACAAAATCAATCCTGGCACTGGTCTGCATACATATAAATATACCAGAGTCTACGTAAAGAAATGTTCAGAAAGAACTAACATAATCTCAAAGCAAGTAACTTGTAATTTTATACATGACATATCAAAATAAAGCTTGCTAATAAAAAACAAAAAAGGAAGTTTTATATTAAAAATTTTATTACAATAATATGAGCTCTGCAATATTATTACAGAACTATTACATGTAACACAAGAGTATACAAAAGTCTAATAAAAACGTAGAATAATTAATGATGATGGTGATGAAATAACAATAATAACAGTAATAATAAAAGTAATAATCACAGCCTAGTCAAGTATCAATCTAATAACAATAATTATAATATTTTGCATTTCTAGATTATTTTATTTTTATTTTTATGTCTAAAACTGTATTACATAATTACTTAGTTAATAGTAAAATTTCATAATACAACTTTGCAAAATAAAGCTTGCTAATGAAAAGCAAAAACAGAAGTTTTATATTAAAAATAATGACTACAATAATATGACCACTGCAGCAGCTGCAATATTATTACAGAATTATTACATGCAGCACAAGAGTATACAAAAATCTAATAAAAACGTAGACTAAATTAATGATGATGGTGATGAAATATAATAATAATAATAACCAACAATAATAATAACAGTAATAATCACAGCCTAGTCAAGCCTCAATCTGATAACAATAATCATAAAAATATTTTGCATTTCTAATTATTTTCTACTTCAAGTCTACAACTGTATTACATTATTACCTGTATGTTAATAAAATTTCATCTTTTTTCACATTTAATATTGAACCACTACTAACTGGTAGTTAGCGAAACTGTTCAAACCAAAAAAGTAAGCAAACTGGTTTTCACTTAAAGGAAATTGTTCAGTATTTTTACCTGTAGTTGTGAACTAGCCTGGTAACCACGATAAACAACCTTGTTAACTTCAAAACCAATTCGTTCCGCCCTTTGAATCAACTGAGGATACGACTTAAGGCAACTCAAATCGCTACTTTGTCCTAAAAAAGCTGCATAACTGAAATTAACAAAGATTTATTTTGGTAAATTAAAGTAAGCGAATGTTGTACATATATTGAGTAACTAGTAAAAACGACACCTTACTGATAATGCGAGAAATAAATGTTATGCAAAGGTAGTACGATATTAAAAATAATTTTAATTAACTATTATTCTAGGTGTAATGGTGTGGTGGTTTGACAATAAAAATAATATAATAATAATAATAATAATTATAATAATTATGTTATGTAACACTCTGATTTATTCAGTGATTCAGGTAACCCAAACCATGATGTCATGACACATACAATGTCTGCCCACATGTCATTATATTGCAATATACAACTAGAATTACTACACTTGGGTTCTCTGTGAATGTTAGGGCCTGCCATTCACTTAATCATTTTGTTAGTGCAGACCTTACCTTAGATTAGCAGCGAATGCGACCACATCTGCACACAAAGCATTGATGAGATCAGCAATAGGGTCATGGGTCATGGTTAACATAGTAACAGCATCTTTTAGTTCATAGAAGAGCATTATCTTCAAGGTCAGTGTTGTGTCATCTTGAGTTCGTACGTCAGTAACCTGTAGTAACAAAAGTGTTTTATAAAAATTAAATTATAAAAGATTTGCAGTGTTCTCCAAATCAAAAAATTAGTTGGACCAGTAATGGTTTGGAATGCATAGTATCCATCACTGTGCATCGCACCAGGAATTTAGGCAGGGGTTTAGAAAGCAAGTCCCCCATCCGATATTGCTACATTGGTCCCTGTTAGTTGACACCACAAGGAAAGACCTTAAGGAAAATAATTTAAAAAAAAAACACTACATGCTGGCCCAGGGGACAGCAGGCTGTAACCAGGGTTTCATAAGGAGGTTACCTATGAGAGGCAGAGGTCCAGGACAAAGGCAGGGAAGAACCCCTGTTCACTGAAACATTCAGATGTAAAATTATGCATTTCTTCATTATATAAGGTTTGTCATCCCAACACCAATGTATTGCCGCTAAAAGTTAAACTGAGTAATTAGCATAAGAATGTGCCAATATTATATACTTCAGTATAGAGAAGACGATATATTATACTCGTAACTTTAGCAATTAGTAAGTCGTTTTCAGTAATTTATGACCCATCAGTTTAAAGCTTATTAGTGTGCAAGAATTTTCTTGTGTTGGTCACTGACACTTGTGATGGAATTTCACTTACGTTATAATACATGTTTTCTGGGATGATTGTAAGCTTTGTGAACTTGCGCTGGCATTTTACAATTTTGGTCTTGTCATCTGGAGACGGTCCATGCCAAGTAAATTCATGGAACCTAAAATTTAAAAAAAATTTTAAAAAAATTATTTCATACTAGCGAATTATTATGGAAATTTTGCGACCAAGGGCAGATTAGCTCAGTGGGATAATTAATCACTCCTCCATGGTGAAACTCATAAGGAATAACAGTAACACAGACTCCCAGCTGGAGCGTGTGTCCATGCTTTCTGTGTTGGCAATGCACTTTCAACTGTACAATATACCAGAATGTTGAGACTTTTTATTTAGTGAACTTTCTAGGACAGGTCTTATCTAGTAGCATTCTGTGTTGGATACTCACATGAATAACTTAACTAGGACAGGTCTTATCTAGCATGGTAGCATATTTCGTAAACTTTCTTAAATTTTTTACCTTAGGTTCATGACCCATCCTATTGTTCCTCCACAGGTTTTACTCTTACAAGTCCAATTGCCAGATGAAACAAAGTGTCTACTGCCCATACCCCCTATGGCAGTAGACACAAAAATCTAGGTGGGGATTTTTTTCTTAAATAATGACAAAATAAATTTCTGAGAAGCAGCTCCATAACTCATAAAGAGTGACTGGCTTGGGGTTGTGGCTTGGTGGGTATAATCGTTCCAGACCTATATTAAAGATCTTTTTCTAAAAATAAAAACAAGGTCCATACTTCAAATCTCAAAGAGATTAAAGTCTAATTTGTACTGGAATTTTTTTTTTTTGGTAAGACTTGCTGACTCACTGGAAAGATGTACCAAAAAAACTCCAGTGATCCCAGTGGTAAGATTGTGAATGTTTACTATGATCTCAGCTTTTTACTGAAAGAAGTCCAGTGCAAATTAGGCTTACAGAGCAATGAGAGTCCTAAATGATGCTGTGAAATGATGGTGACTACTCTCAAAGCCTCAAAATTGAACTTGATTATCTTTTAATTAAACCAGAATTTGAACCCAGAACCCTTGGATTGGGAGGCAAGCATTTTAAACCACCAACAATACCATCATAAGTCCAAAAATTGTAAAGAGAACATTTCCCTTCTTTTGTTGGTCAGATGTTGGGTCTTTCACGAGTCCCGGGGCCCCGTACCCCGTTCCCCTTTCCTGGGTCCCTTTTCTGGGCTTTCTTTCCCAACAAATAATTCCTACTTTTTTTTAACTGTTAATTAAACAATAAGGAATTTCTCATCAATTACCATACAATATACTTTTAATAACCTAACTAGTGATCAGATATTGATATCTTTCAGAATAATCTTGCTACGTTTAAATCAAAGATCATTCATTCCATTCTTGAAGAGAATGCATGATCTTCATTTTATCAGTCAGGATTTCGTAATGGAATGATTGTGTTTTTTTGTATATGTTTTTAAGTTTATTGTTGATATATATATATTTTTGTATACAGTATTTATTTACCTTGAACTTACCTTGAAGATCAAGACTAGAGAACTTAGCTCATTTGTCCCTCAATTATCATTTGTGCAAACTCTTCAGTAACATACCATACCATACATAGAAATAAAAATAAACTACAACAAAATAAAATACAATAAAATAAAATAATAAAATAAAATTAAATAATAAAATTTTTAAAAATAAAATAAAAAATAAAGTAAAATATAATATAATATAATAAAGTACAATAAAAAAAAAAAAGTATACATACCACTCCTCTGCCTCTGGAATAAACACCTGAGGGCCATTGACTAGTCTTCTGGTGACAACGTTATCATGGGATTTCTTGTAGACAACGAGGAGCTGCGTGCCGTCCAGTATAATGGCCGGCTCCACTTTGATGCTTTCATGCAGATAAGGGTTCAAGAATACCTGACATGGCCTGTTTAGAAAGAGATGTGAACACAACTACTATGAACATAAAATGTCTCTGCACTCATATTTTAAATCAAATGATTTGGTGATGGAATAGCAAGTCGACCATTCTAAAATTTAATGGAGTATTCGATATTTGAAAAAAAAAATAGTCTGGGTTGCTGTGGGTTAAGTGTCCCCTATAGGGGAGAAACAGAAAAAAAATTGTTGGGGATAAAAAAAAAATTAAATGTAATTCCTATAGTTTGTGGAACTCTAAAGTGATTAATTAAGCGTTTCCAATGTTTACAATAGAGTTTTTGGGGCCACATGGACCCAGCTACTTCTAGTGGTCTTGAGCTGCCCCTGGCCAAACTAACTTATGTTCTTGTCAGAAACCTGAGTACCCCGTTGGGAACACTGGACTTCTGTGAGGTGTTAGGTACAGTAAAATCCCAAACCCCTGAAGTAGCAGCGGGTTCAAAGCGTACAGGCCTCAGCTGCGGAACCATGAACTCCTTAACAAGCGGTTCGGGGGTTCGTTTGGGAACCCTGCAGCTTTGAAAGTGACTTACCCAGGTTTATGTGTGACTAGTCCATCTTTATCATGAATGACTAGGTACTCTCTCCTATTAGCAGTATAATCTCTCAAAACAGTGAGGCGTTTACGATATAAAAACACCTGAAAGATGAATACATTTGTGAATGTTGTCAGTTGTACCATACAAATGTGCGTAAGGCGATCTGCGTATACGACTCCCGAGCATGAGAATATTTTTGGACGATTTTTGTATGTCGGGCATATAAGATGTTTGCGGAATTTCTACTTGTTTGGTGCTCTTAAATGTTCTTGATTATGCATCTAATCTAGCTCGCAAAAAATGGAGTCAAATAGTAATAATAATAATAATAATAATAATAATAATACAATAATAATAATAATAATAATAATAATCTGGCCGTTTTTTTATTTAACTTAGGCATAGGCCTACATATCTGTATGTAATGTATGCTTATGCCCACGTGTTTTTCATTAGTTATATATATTTATTTTTGTGTTGATAAAATATAATAACGCCTAATGATACCGTAATTATTCACATTTTATACTAGGCCTACTGTATTTTTCTGTAGAAAAAATGGCCTTGTTTTAGTTAATTTTAACTGATGATAGTCATACAGTAATGAGTTGTGTGTCACTATAATGTAATTTTGTACTTTTTATCTTTGGAATGTTATAAACGGATGTTCGTTGTTATGAATTATTGTAACAATTACATGAGCGCAGAAGCTGATTTATCATGATAATGATTTTAATTTGTTCTTTACAGGTAGACGATGAGGGAAAATAAATTCTGCCTAAAACTAGTTTGATTGATGGTTAATTATATGTCTTGTATTGTTATATGTATACTGTATACGTTTTTGTGATATTAATTATGGCGGCACAGTATATGTATTGTAAATTGAAACACCTTACTACAAGACTCGCAAAAAATAGCAAAACTTAAACTGGTATAGTCTTTTTTTATTGATACTAAAGTTGTAACAATCACTGTAAATATTTAACTATATACTGAAACTTCCATAATACAAAAATAAGCAAATTTACATAAATATCATATAGGAATAAAATATCAAAATATTATAAGGAATTACCGTATGTATGTATAATATTTCAATCATTTCATTTATATATTGGGATAGTACATTATATTTTTATACCGGTATATAAATTCCTAATTATTCACTGTAGGCCTAGGCTTACATATTTTCCCCTTTTTGTTATTGACGTATCCAGCTGTTATATGACTACGTTCTTTTCATTAGCGGCTGTTGTGTATTCGGTGGCCCCTTTGGCGTTCCATACATTTTGCGTGGCGGCCGAAATAACTGGCGGCCGAAATGATCGAACACCGTTTCAAATTGCGCGAATAAATTCGCCTAGGCCTAGCCTAGACTAGTCCGACTGACTGAGCTTCAAGTCAGCAAAATCAGTCAGTAGGCCTAGGCCTACTCTAGGCCTCGGAGCTCAGGAAGCGAACCGACGCTTTCGATTTGCTTGAATAAATTCGCCTAGGCTTTAAATGGAAAACAACTTTAAGTCCAGGCTAGATAGAGGAGGTGGCGGAATAGGCTAGGGAGTAAAGGGGCCTATGCTATAGTACAGCACTAGCCTAGGCCTAGGCCTAGGCCTAGATAGAGAGCCAAGATGTAGGCCTACGCCTATGCCTAGGCCATAATAGTAATACTTTGTCAAGTAAACTCACCCTCTGCGGTCCTACGATAAGTTCTACCTTTCCTAAATGGTCAGTGACTATTGCTTGTTGACCCTCAAGTACGGTTTTGAATTTCATTCTTGTTGCTTTTACAACTTTAGATATTAAAAAAGAACAAAAAAAATGTCAAAAAGAAGACAAGATCGAAAAAGGCATCCGTTTTCCTGCTGAGCTCAACTGTTGTGTTTGTCGCTACCGTACCTATTAATAGATATGACATCATTGAGGCAGCTGTATGGTGGGCACTGCATAACATACTCTTTGCTGCTAATAACCCGCAGCTATAAATCAGTTAACAATAAACCATATGTATCGCGTTTTAAACAATATAAGTCCAAAATATCTTAACCAGGCAGGCCGCTCAGCGGGCAAGGCCATACATAATTAGAAAAGAACAAATTATTAAAAACAAAATGAGAAAACAACAAAAACATAATATCTTAACTACAGTGAAACTATCCCCCGCCGGACACCAACCCGGTATTTCTAAGTTTCGGGAATAAAAATGATTTGCTGTATCTTTAAACAAATATAGATTTAATATTCTTGTTTGCAAGGCCATACATAATTAGAAAAGAAAAAATTATTAAAA